>NC_052307.1:10758831-10842426 GCF_016432855.1 Salvelinus namaycush
AGAGACAGGGGGAAGGTGGGAGAGAGAGAGGGGGGAAGGTGGGAAAGGGAGTGAGAGAGAGGGGGAAGGACGGTGCGGGAGAGCAAGACAGATAGAGTGGGAGAGGGAGACAGAGAGAGGGGGAAGGAAGGTTGGAGAGAGAGAGAGAGATCAGCAATGATATTGTCAACGATAATGTTCACCTGGATTAAATTCTTGCTACATACTGTAAGTACCATGAAAATTAATGCAATTCATTTCCCTTTTGAACACAATAAAAAAATCTACCTTTGAACCGTGTGAATTTTGGCTTGATGTTTTAGTTAACTTCTTCTGGCTGCAAGCCCGAGGTTGGTAGACTTATGACAACAGCCAGCTCAAGTGCAGGGCGCGAAATTCAAAATATATTTTTTAGAAATATTTAACTTTCAAACATTAACAAGTCCAATACAGCATTTGAAAGATAAACATCTTGTGAATCCAGCCAACATGTCCGATTTTTTAAATGTTTTACAGCGAAAACAGCACGTATATTTATGTTAGCTCACCACCAAATACAAAAAAGGACAGACATTTTTCACAGCACAGGTAGCATGCACAAAACCAACCTAACTAACCAAGAACCAACCAAACTAACCAAGAAACAACTTCATCAGATGACAGTCTTATAACATGTTATTCAATAAATCTATGTTTTGTTCGAAAAATGTGCATATTTGAGCTATAAATCAGTTTTACATTGCAGCTACCATCACAGCTACCGTCAGAAATGGCACCGAAGCAGCCAGAGTAATTACAGACACCAACGTCAAATACCTAAATACTCATCATAAAACATTTCTGAAAAATACATGGTGTACAGCAAATGAAAGACAGGCATCTTGTGATTCCAGCCAATATTTCCGATTTCTTAAGTGTTTTACAGCGAAAACACAATATAGCATTATATTAGCTTACCACAATAGCCAGAAACACAAGCCATTCCCCAGCAGCAAAAGTTAGCGATCGTAACAAACCAGCAAAAGATATATAATTTTTGACTAACCTTGATAAGCTTCATCAGATGACAGTCCTATAACATCAGGTTATACATACACTTATGTTTTGTTCGAAAATGTGCATATTTAGAGCTGAAATCAGTGGTTATACATTGTGCTAACGTAGCATCTTTTTCCCACAACGTCCAGATATTTTTCTGACACTCACATATTCTGACCAAATAACTATTCATAAACATAACTAAAAAATACATGTTGTATAGGAAATGATAGATACACTAGTTCTTAATGCAGTCGCCGTGTTAGAATTCTAAAAATAACTTCATTACGATATGCAGTTTACGTTATGGCGAGAGCGTGCCCAAAACCTGGGCGCAAACGACTATTTCACATGTTCGACAGATATATGAAATAACATCATAAAATGGGTCCTACTTTTGACGATCTTCCATCAGAATGTTGTACAAGGGGTCCTTTGTCCAGAACAATCGTTGTTTGGATTTAGAATGTCCTCTTCTCCAGTCAATTAGCACGGAAAGCTAGAAAAGTGGCGCGAAGCTCTCCTTCCTGAACAAAGGCACACAACGCAACACGCCTAACGTCCCAAAAAAATTTCAATAATCTAATAAAACTATATTGAAAAAACATACTTTACGATGATATTGTCACATGTATCAAATAAAATCAAAGCCGGAGATATTAGTCGTCTATAACGACAGCTGTACAGAAGGCAAAACCAGGTCCCTTCACGCGCTCTCCAGAAAACAGGAAACTGGTGACACGTCATACAAAGAGCTTTTATTCGACCCCAGATCAAGTTATACACTCCATTTCTTCTCTCACTGCCTGTCGACATCTAGTGGAAGACGTATGAAGTGCATGTATACTGATATATATCAAGGACATTTATAGGCAGGCCCTAGAACAGAGCATCGATTTCAGATTTTCCACTTCCTGTCAGGAAGTTTGCTGCAAAATGAGTTCTGTTTTACTCACAGATATAATTCAAACGGTTTTAGAAACTAGAGAGTGTTTTCTATCCAATAGTAATAATAATATGCATATTGTACGAGCAAAAATTGAGTACGAGGCCGTTTGAAATGGGCACCTTTTATCCGGCTACTCAATACTGCCCCTGCAGCCCAAACAGGTTAATCGACAGGGCTCCATGCTGATCCTTTTTACAAGGAGCCCATGTGCACCTAAGTAAAACAATGTAGGCACACACAAAGACATTTAGGAGCACAATTTAAAAAAATTGAGGTAATAATGCTATAATCCCCCAAAAATTATTGGCACATTGCTGCTCCGAAATTTAAATTCCGGGCCGCACATCAAAATATTTAGGCACATATGTGAGTAAAATGGTCACACTGTAGAGCTCTGATCTACCTCTGATAGCGTTCACAGCAATGGCCTCTCAACCCTAATCACTTTGCCATTTGTTGAGACCTGTATTATCTGACCGCTGTATCAGGATCTACTATGGTATTAGACAAACAGGATTAACTTCTCTGGGATATGTGGGACACTAACGTCCCACTTGGCCAAAAGCCAGTAAAAATGCAGAGCGCGAAATTAAAATAAATTTCTATAAAATTCTAACTTTCATGAAATCACACATGAAAGACACCAAATTAAAACTACACTTGTTGTGAATCCAGCCAACATGTCTGATTTCAAAAAGGATTTACGGTGAAAGCACACCAAACGATTATGTTAGGTCAGAGCCAAGTCACAGAAAAACACAGCCATTTTTCCAGCCAAAGAGAGGAGTAACAAAAAGCAGAAATAGAGATAAAATTAATCACTAACCTTTGATGATCTTCATCAGATGACACTCATAGTACTTTATGTTACACAATACATGTATGTTTTGTTCGGTAAAGTTCAAATTTATATCCAAAAATCTGAGTTTAGGCGGGACGCTACTGTCTCACTCAAATGCAGAGCACCATATTCCAATAAATTACTATAAAAATCGAACTTTCTTTAAATCACACATGAAAGATACCAAATTAAAGCTACACTGGTTGTGAATCCAGCCAACATGTCAGAATTCAAATAGGCTTTTCGGCGAAAGCAAATTATGCTATTATCTGAGGATAGCACCATAGTAAACAGAGAGAGAAGCATATTTCAACCCTGCAGGCGCGACACAAAACGTAGAAATAAAAATATAATTCATGCCTTACCTTTGACGAGCTTCTGTTGTTGGCACTCCAATATGTCTCATAAACATCACAAATGGTCCTTTTGTTCGATTAATTCCGTCGATATATATCCAAAATGTCCATTTATTTGGCGCGTTCATCCAGAAAAACACCGGTTCCAAATTGTGAAACGTGACTACAAAATATTTCAAAAGTTACCTGTAAACTTTGCCAAAACATTTCAAACTACTTTTGTAATACAACTTTAGGTATTTTTTTACGTAAATAATCGATAAAATTGAAGACGGGATGATCTGTGTTCAATACAGGATTAAAACAAACTGTAGCTAGCCTTCTGGTCATGCGCCTCTAACAAACAGGACACAACAAGTGACCCTGATTCAAAATGGCCATACTTCTTCATTACACAAAGGAAAAACCCTCAACCAATTTCTAAAGACTGTTGACATCCAGTGGAAGCGGTAGGAACTGCTAGAAGGTCCCAATGAAAATGCATTGAAAAGAGAGTGAATGGTCTGAATGGTTTGTCCTCTGGGTTTCGCCTGCTAAATAAGTTCTGTTATACTCACAGACATAATTTAAACAGTTTTAGAAACTTCAGAGTGTTTTCTATCCAAAGCATATCCTATCTTCTGGGGATGAGTAGCTGGCAGTTGAATTTGGGTATGCTTTTCATCCAAACGTGAAAATGCTGCCCCCTATCCTAGAGAAGTTCATGTGTTTTGGAATAGGCTCATTAGCAATCATTGTCCATCATTTAATATGTAGCTTTGTTCGTCCATCTTGCACCGTCTGGAAATGTCCTCCGTGTTGCTATACGACCCCCACAAGTGTCACAGGACTCATCTGAAGGTAACCGGTACCTTTAAAAAAAATGATGGAAGGATATAAGTAAAGAACAAACCAGTGCTGTAGTACTGGAGACTGGTCTGAGTCTGGTCTCAGTGTTGTAGTACTGGAGACTGGTCGGAGTCTGGTCTCAGTGTTGTAGTACTGGAGACTGGTCTGAGTCTGGTCTCAGTGTTGTAGTACTGGAGACTGGTCTGAGTCTGGTCTCAGTGTTGTAGTACTGGAGACTGGTCTGAGTCTGGTCTCAGTGTTGTAGTACTGGAGACTGGTCTGAGTCTGGTCTCAGTGTTGTAGTATTGGAGACTGGTCTGAGTCTGGTCTCAGTGTTGTAGTACTGGAGACTGGTCTGAGTCTGGTCTCAGTGTTGTAGTATTGGAGTCTGGTCTGAGTCTGGTCTCAGTGCTGTAGTACTGGAAACTAGTCGGAGTCTGGTCTCCAGACCACATATTGAGTGTGTCGGTCTTGTCTCAGTGTTGGATACATTTGTACCTGGTCTTGACTCGGTCTTGACTCGGTCTCCGATAGTGACGATTCATAATTTCTTTCGGAGACCAGAGGACTAAAATACGAAGAATTATCAGCTTCCATTCAGTCAGTGCATAAAACCACTTTGCCAGGCCAAATATATACACTCCTTTATTGAAACATGAATATCTTAACAGCCTTTATATGTATTATAGACATGTTGACAGAAGAATGACATCGGTAGCTACATGTTTGCGCAGTGGCGAACTTATAGGCCTTAAGTGTGTGACAGGTTTGTGATTCTGAAAGGACAGCAACTGTAATACCATCGCACTCATGTAGGAGAGTGCACTTTTTGTAAAACACAAAGGGCCAGTGGTGTATTGGAGGGAATACATAGGTATAATTCGTACATAGGTATAAAGGTATCAATTATGTAGTACAAAAGAGAAATCATGCACAATGTAGCCTATACAATCGCAAAGCACGTGAAATATATTCACATGCGTGCCGTACACAGCTTCATTGGAATTTCATCTGCAGGCAGCAAGAGTGTTCAGCTCTAAACTGGTTTTGGCATGGAGCAGCTGACAGAAGAATGACATCGGTAGCTGGTAGGGTAGGAAAGACGTTTAAATTCATGATATCTACCAGTAAATGCTAACTAAGGCAACAATGGGTATGCAAACCAGGTGTTGAAAAACGTTAGTCTGAAGTGTTGGTTAGTAGGCTATTTGTGATGCGCAATTGTCATCATGAGCTGTTTGCATCAGGGACATAGAGGACAGAGGCCCACCCGCTGGGGAGCCAGGCCCTGCCAGGCCCTTCCAATCAGATTGATGTGGTTTAGCCTGTTTGGGCTGCAGGGGCAGTATTGAGTAGCCGGATAAAAGGTGCCCATTTCAAACGGCCTCGTACTCAATTCTTGCTCGTACAATATGCATATTATTATTACTATTGGATAGAAAACACTCTCTAGTTTCTAAAACCGTTTGAATTATATCTGTGAGTAAAACAGAACTCATTTTGCAGCAAACTTCCTGACAGGAAGTGGAAAATCTGAAATCGATGCTCTGTTCTAGGGCCTGCCTATAAATGTCCTTGATATTTATTCGAATACATGCACTTCATACGTCTTCCACTAGATGTCGACAGGCAGTGAGAGAAGAAATGGAGTGTATAACTTGATCTGGGGTCGAATAAAAGCTCTTTGTATGACGTGTCACCAGTTTCCTGTTTTCTGGAGAGCGCGTGAAGGGACCTGGTTTTGCCTTCTGATAAGCTGTCGTTATAGACGACTAATATCTCCGGCTTTGATTTTATTTGATACATGTGACAATATCATTGTAAAGTATGTTTTTTCAATATAGTTTTATTAGATTATTGAAATTTATTCGGGACGTTAGGCGTGTTGCGTTGTGTGCCTTTGTTCAGGAAGGAGAGCTTCGCGCTACTTTGCTAGCTTTCCGTGCTAATTGACTGGAGAAGAGGACATTCTAAATCCAAACAACGATTGTTCCCGACAAAGGACCCCTTGTACAACATTCTGATGAAAGATCATCAAAAGTAGGACCCATTTTATGATGCTATTTCATATCTGTCGAACATGTGAAATAGTCGTTTGCGCCCAGATTTTGGGTACTCTCTCGCTATACCTAAGCTGGATGTCGTAATGAAGTTATTTTTAGAATTCTAACACGGCGATTGCATTAAGAACTAGTGTATCTATCATTTCCTATACAACATGTATTTTTTAGTAACGTTTATGTATAGTTATTTGGTCAGAATAGTTGAGTGCCATAAAAATATCCGCACATTCTGGGAAAAAGATGCTAAGTTAGCACAATGTATATCCACTGATTTCAGCTCTAAATATGCACATTTTCGAACAAAACATAAGTGTATGTATAACCTGATGTTATAGGACTGTCATCTGATGAAGCTTATCAAGGTTAGTCAAAAATTATATATCTTTTGCTGGTTTATTCGCTATCGCTAACGTGCCTATTGCTATCGCTAACGTGCCTTGATGAATGAATGCGGTAGTGTGGTAGGCTATTGTAGTAAGCTAATATAATGCTATATTGTGTTTTCGCTGTAAAACACTTAAAAAATCGGAAATATTGGCTGGATTCACAAGATGTTTGTCTTTAATTTGCTATACACCATCGATTTTTCAGAAATGTTTTATGATGAGTATTTAGGTATTTGACGCTGGTGTCTGTATTTACTCTGGCTGCTTCGGTCCTATTTGTGACGGTAGCTGTGATGGTAGCTGCAATGTAAAACTGATTTATACCTCAAATATGCACATTTTTCGAACAAAACATAGATTTATTGTATAACATGTTATAAGACTGTCATCTGATGAAGTTGTTTCTTGGTTAGTTTGGTTGGTTCTTGGTTAGTTAGGTTGGCTTTGTGCATGCTACCTGTGCTGTGAAAAATGTCTGTCCTTTTTTGTATTTGGTGGTGAGCTAACATAAATATATGTGGTGTTTTCGCTGTAAAACATTTTAAAAATCGGACATGTTGGCTGGATTCACAAGATGTTTATCTTTCAAATGCTGTATTGGACTTGTTAATGTGTGAAAGTTAAATATTTCTAAAAAATATATTTTGAATTTCGCGCCCTGCACTTGAAGTGGCTGTTGTCATATTGTGCCCGGCTTCGGGCTTGCAGCCCAAAGAAGTTAAGCATTGCTGTGGACTTAGACCATCACATTTTTGTATTTTTTCTATTAAAAAAAGGTGTGATTATGAGGAATCTCATGAAACTATTAAATAAACATAGCAAACATAGGATTTTTCACACAGGATGCCTGGTCTTTGCTGGGCGGGGAGTTTGGGACCGTTTTGGAAACATTAGAGTTTACCCACTTCTCCAGGCACCACTACACCACTGCATTGTTGGCAGAATTTATGGATGTAGTTCATTGCATGATTAATATAATTCACCAATACATTTCTTGGTAGGCCAAAAAATATTGCTATAAGGTTATAAATCCCAGCTGGCCTGGTACATTGTTTGCTGCCTCCATTCGGGTTACACAGTTTCAGTTTCAATGACTTAATATTCGGGACAAAATGGACAAATGTAACTAAGACTGGGAATGTCAATGCAATCAAACTAGCAAGGGCAATGACCACAAGTCAGTCATAACGTGGCTAATAGGCTAGCATATCTATTTGTGTAACAAGCTAAAAACAAGCATGTCTATTGATGTAACAAGCTAAAAACAAGCATGTCTATTGATGTAACAAGCTAAAAACAAGCATGTCTATTGATGTAGCAAGCTAAAACAAACATATCTATTCATGTAACAAGCCAAAAACAAGCATGTCTATTGATGTAGCAAGCTAAAACAAGCATATCTATTTATGTAACAAGCTAAAAACAAGCATGTCTATTGATGTAGCAAGCTAAAACAAGCATATCTATTTATGTAACAAGCTAAAAACAAGCATGTCTATTGATGTAGCAAGCTAAAACAAGCATGTCTATTGATGTAACAAGCTAAAAACAAGCATATCTATTGATGTAACAAGCTAAAAACCCAGAGCCTAACGTTAGCTAGATACCTAGCTAGCTGCTAGGAGAATGTCATGTCATGCCATTGGAGGACTGGGTGAGTGAGTGACTTTTCCTCTTCATATTATTTTTTTTCGGTGTCTACACACAGCTAGAGATGCAGGTGTCATTTGGTTACCTTGAGAGAACTTGAACGACTGTTATTCAGTTAGCATATCTCTTAGTTAGCAAATTCACTCCGGCTATCTACTCCGATTTCAGAGAACTCTCGTCTGAGTGTGCCAGAGCGCAGAACAACTTTATGAATTTACAAATGCGCAACACCTGCTGAATATGAACGGTGTCAGTAAACGTAGGCAAAAAAAGTCATGGCTAGTCAAGAACACTCTAGATAACATGTAAACAGCCTAACCAGCTCTGCTAAGGTGAGTAAAATTGTCAGAGTGAGGTGTTCTCTCATTTGTGTCTGGAAGTACAATACCAGTCAAAAGTTTGGACAAGGGTGTTTCTTTAGATTTCCTATTTTCTACAATATAGAATAATAGTAAAGAGATCAAAACTATGAAATAACACATATGGAATCATGTAGTAACCAAAAAACTGTTAAACAAATCAAAATATTTTATATTTGAGATTCTTCAAAGTAGCTGCCCTTTGCCTTGATGACAGCTTTGCACACTCTTGGAATTCTATCATCCTGCTTCACCTGGAATGCTTTTCCAACAGAATTGAAGGACTTCCCACATACGCTGAGCACTTGTTGGCTGCTTTTCCTTCACTCTGTGGTCCAACTCATCCCAAACCATCTCAATAGGTTTGACGGCAGGTGACTGTGGAGGCCAGGTCATCTGATGCAGCACTCCATCACTTTCCTTCTTGGTCAAGTAGCCCTTACACAGCCTGGAGGTGTTGGGTCATTGTTCTGTTGAAAAACAAATGATAGTCCAACTAAGTGCAGGCTGCATCACATCCGGCCGTGATTGTGAGTCCCTTAGGGCGGTGTACAATTGGCCCAGCTTCATCCGGTTTAGGCCGTCATTGTAAATAATAATTTGTTCTTAACTGACTTGCCTATTTAAATAAAGGTGGAATAAAAGTTAAAAATGTAAAAGCGCAAACCAGATGGCATGGCATATCGCTGCAGAATGCTGTGGTAGCTATGCTGGTTAAGTGTGCCTTGAATTCTAAATAAATCACTGACAGTGTCACCAGCAAAGTACCACCACACCTCCTTCTCCATGCTTCACGGTGGGAAACACACGCAGATATAATCCATTCACCTACTCTGCGTCTCACTAAGACACGACGGTTGGAACCAGAAATAAAACATTTGGACTCATCAGACCAAAGGACATATTTCCATCACTGTAATATCCATTGCTCGTGTTTATTGGCCCCTGCAAGTCTCTTCTTATTGATGTCCTTAAGTAGTGGTTTCATTGCAGCAATTTGACCATTAAGACAGTTGATATGGAGATGTGTCTGTTAACACTTCTTATGGCTGCAAGCCCGAGGTCGGTACACCTATGACAACATCCAGCTCAAAGTGCAGGGCGCGAAATTCAAAAAAAAATTTTTTTTTTATATTTAACTTTCACACATTAACAAGTCCAATACAGCATATGAAAGGTACACATCTTGTGAATCAAGCCAACATGTCCGATTTTTAAAATGTTTTACAGGGAAGACAAAATATGTAAATCTATTAGCTAACCACGTTAGCAAAAGACACCACTTTTCTAACTCCATCAGTTTCTTACTCCATCAGGTGCTATCACAAATTCGACCAAATAAAGATATAAATAGCCACTAACCAAGAAAAAACTTCATCAGATGCCAGTCTGATAACATATTTATTGTATAGCATAGGTTTTGTTAGAAAAATGTGCATATTTCAGGTATAAATCATAGTTTGCCATTGCAGCCACCATCACAAATCTCACCAAAGCGACTAGAATTACTACAGAGAGCAACGTGTATTACCAATTTACTCATCATAAAACATTTCTTAAAAATACACAGCTCATAGCAATGGGAAGACACAGATCTTGTGAATTCAGACAACATTTCAGATTTTCTAAGTGTTTTACAGCGAAAACACAATACATCGTTATATTAGCATACCACATGTGCAAACGTTACCCGAGCATTGATTCAAGCCAAAGAGAGCGATAACGTTATCATCGCCAAAATATATAAATTTTTTCACTAACCTTCTCAGAATTCTTCCGATGACACTCCTGTAACATCATATTACAACATACATATAGAGTTTGTTCGAAAATGTGCATATTTAGCCACAAAAAAACGTGGATATACAATGAGAATATTAGCAAAACTGGCCTGAAAATGTCGGGCGCCATCTTTGACAGTGATCTTGTCTAATTAATAACTATTCATAAACTTGACTAAAAAAATATAAGTTGGACAGCTATCAAAAGACAAATTAGTTCTTAATGCAATCGCTGAATTACATTTCTAAAATTATCCTTACTGTGCAATACAGGGTTCGCCAAGCGAAGCTATACCCAAAAAAATGGCGGAATATGCGTTTAACATTTTTCTACAGAACAACGATTTATCATCTTAAATATTTCTTACTATGAGCTGATCTTCCATCAGAATCTTGGGCAATGTATCCTTTCTCCGGTCTAATCGTCTTTTGGTCGAAAGATGTCCTCTTGTCCGTCGAAATGGCCACTAACGTTCGACCGGTACTGGAAACGTGCCCGGCGCTTCAAAGTGCATCACAAAGAAATGCCTCAAAATCGCACTAAACGGATATAAATTGCTATAAAACGGTTTAAATTAACTACCTTATGATGTTTTTAACACCTATAACGAGTAAAAACATGACCGGCGATATATAAGTGGCTAAACCAAAGCTTGGAAAGAGAGCCAGTCCGACGTCCATCGTGCGTCAGGCGCAGCAGGAAAAGAAAGCCACTTCCGCCTTGTGCTCTTTTATACAGGCCCTGATTGCGCAATCGACTCCATTCAAATTGTCACCTCTTACTGACATCTAGAGGAAGGCGTGGGCAGTGTTTGTATCCTCATAGCATTTACAGGGACCTTAAAACTGACCTGGGACCAGGGGCCAAGATTTCTGAAATCTCACTCCCTGTCAGGAAAAGTGCTGTAGAATGAGTTCTGTTTCACTCAGAGACATAATTCCAACGGTTATAGAAACTAGAGAGTGTTTTCTATCCAATAATAATAATAATATGCATATTGTACGAGCAAGAATTGAGTACGAGGCCGTTTGAAATGGGCACCTTTAATCAGAGCTACTCAATACTGCCCCTGCAGCCATAAAAAGTTAATTGAACTCTGTGAAGCATTTATTTGGGCTGCAATTTCTGAGGCTGGTAACTCTATGAACTTATCCTCTGCAGCAGAGGTAACTCTGGGTCTTCCTTTCCTGTGACGGTCCTCATGAGAGTCAGTTTCATCATAGCGCCTGATTGTTTTTGAGATTGCACTTGAAGAAACTTTCAAAGTTCTTGACATTTTCCACATTGACTGACCTTCATGTTTTAAAGTAATGATGGTCTGTCATTTCTCTTTGCTTATCTGAGTTGTTCTTGCCATAATATGGTCTTGGTCTTTTACCAAATAGGGCTTCTATATACCAACCCCACCTTGTGTAAGGTTCTGCATTTATTTTCTTAGTCAACCTTGTGTTCTGTTTCGTTGTGTTCTTGAGCATAGCCTTGTCTTTCATTTTTGTTCATTGATTTCACCTGTGTTAGTTACTCACCTGGTCTCATCAGTTCCTTATTTAGTTCAGTTCATTCTGTTTGTGCCTTTTTGAGGTATTGTTTGTTTTGACTCTATTGAGCATTTTCCTCAATGCTCGTTTGTGAGAACCAGTTAGCCTTCAGTCCTGGTTTTGATTCACATGCCTGTTTGCCTACCTGTGTATGACCATTGCCTGCCTGTGACCACGATTCCTGCCTTCTGCGAAGGCGAAATAAACACCTGCCGCACTCTGTGCGTGAATCTACACTTTTTTCTCACTGAGTAATCATTACACTTTGTCAAAACACAAGTGATTGTCTCAAATGCGTTGAGAAGGAAAGAAATTCCACAAATTAACTTTTAACAAAGAACACCTGTTAATTGAAATGCATTCAAGGTGACTACCTCATGAGAGAATGCCAAGGGAGTCCAAAGCTGTCATCAAGGCAAATGGTGGCTATATTGAAGAATATCTAATATAAAATATATTTTGATTTAACACTTTTTTCTTACTACTGGATTCCATGTGTTATTTCATAGTTGTGATGTCTTCACTATTATTCTAAAATGTTGAAAATAGTGCAAATAAAGAAAAACTATGGAATGAGTAGGTGTGTCCAAACTTTTTACTGGTACTCTAGCAACTTTAGCCAGTTAGCTTGATTGCTTGGTTGGGACAACCATGCATTGGCAGGCAAGCTGCAGAAGGAGGAGGAGGCTATATTTCTGCATTGTTTATCAGTGGAATTTTGACGGCCAACTAGCTGAAAGTTTATTAGGGTTTATCTAATGTTCCTTCGTTAGATTTTAGCTCATCTTTCTCTGGCTAGCATTAGTTGTTGTCTTGTTGTTGTTGATGTACATAACTGAGGGAGAGAGAGCCTACCTTTTCATGGTGGTTTGTTCAATAGGACTGTAAAGTTCCCAAATGTAAGAGGACTCCCGTGGTGTTTATATATTTGCAGAAATCCATTCAGATGTATTTTGTGGCTTTTGGCAAATGTATTCTAATGATCTAAAGTCACGATGTTGCAACTGCCTGTAAACACACAGTCCAGTTCGAAGTGAATGATGGCAGGCCCGTGTGGCAAATTGCTTGTTTTTATAAAGGCCTACTGTAGCTCTGATTGGCTATAGCGCACTGGTCTGTGTAGAGTCTGGTCCTGGACAAGACAGATGTTTTTATTCGGTTTTATTTCCTGCAGTGTCTATTAATTGTCCAAAAGCATCTCTCGTCTACCTCTCTCTCTCCCCCTCTCTTTCTCATCTACCTCTCGCTCTCCCTCTCTCTCTCTCGCTCTCTCTCTCTCTCTCTCTCCCTCTCTTTCTCATCTACCTCTCCCTCTCTTTCTCATCTACCTCTCTCTCTCTCTCTCTCTCTCTCTCTCTCTCTCTCTCTCTCTCTCTCTCTCTCTATCTCTCGTCTACCTCTCTCTATCTCTCGTCTACCTCTCTCTCTCTCTCGTCTACTTCTCTCTCTCTCTTTCTCGTCTACTTCTCTCTCTCTCTCTCATCTACCTCTCTTTCTTGTCGACTTCTCACTCTCTCTTAATTCAATTTAATTTCAATTCAAATGTCGAAATAAGGGGCTTTATTGGCATGGGAAACACGTGTTAACATTGTGAAATTAAGTGAAATAGATAATAAACAAAAGTGAAATAAACAATAAAAAATGAACAGTAAACATTACACTCACAAAAGTTTTTCTAAAGGCCTACTCTATCTCTGATTGTCTATAGTGCACCGGTGTAGACTCCGGTCCTGTTTAATTTGCTGCAGTGACTATTAATTGTCCAAAATCCTCTCTCGTCTATCTCTCTCTCTCTCTCTCTCTCTCTCTCTCTCTCTCTCTCTCTCTCTCTCTCTCTCTCTCTCTCTCTCTCTCTCTCTCTCTCTCTCTCTCTTTCTCGTCTTCCTCTCAATTCAATTAAAATGTCATTGTAAGGGGCTTTATTGGCATGGGAAACATATGTTTACATTGCCAAAGCAAGTGAAATAGATCATAAACAAAAGTGAAAAAAAAACAATAAATAATTTACAGTAAATATTACACTCACAAAAGTTTTTCTAAAGGCCTACTCTAGTTCTGATTGGCTATAGTGCACCGGTGTAGACTCCGGTCCTGTTTTATTTGCTGCAGTGACTATTAATTGTCCAAAAGCCTTTCTCGTCTCTCCCTCTCTCAAGCTCTCTCGCGCTCTCTCTCGCGCTCTCTCTCTCTCTCAATTTAAATTTCAGGGGCATTATTGGCTTGGGAAACATATGTTACATTATCAAATCAAGTGAAATAGATAATAAACAAAAGTGAAATAAACAATAAAAAATGTACAGTTAACATTACACTCACAATAGTTCCAAAAGAATAAAGACATTTCAAATGTCATATTATGTCTATATACAGTGTTGTAATGATGTGCAAATAGTTAAGATACAAAAGAGAAAATAAATAAACATAAATATAGGTTGTTTTTACAATGGTGGTTGTTCTTCACTGGTTGCCCTTTTCTTGTGGCAACAGATCATAAATCTCGCTGCTGTGATTGCACACTGTGGTATTTCACACAATATATAAGGGAGTTTATCAAAATTGGATTTGTTTTCAAATTCTTTGTGGGTCTGTGTAATCTGAGGGAAATATGTCTCTCTAATATGGTCATACATTTGGCTAGGAAGTGCAGCTCAGTTTCCACCTCATTTTGTGGACAGGCTATGCTCAGTCTGTACATAGACAAAGATGTCCTTAGTTTTGGGTCAGTCATGGTGGTCAGGTATTCTGCCACTGTGCACTCTCTGTTTAGGAACAAAAAGCATTCTAGTTTGCTCAGTTTTTTTTGTAAATTCTTTACAATGTGTTACGTAATTATCTTTTTGTTTTCTCATGATTTGGTTGGATCTAATTGTGTTGCTGTCCTGGGGCTCTGTAGTGTCTGTTTGTGTTTGTGAACAGAGCACCAGGACCAGCTTGCTTAGGGGGCTCTTCTCCAGGTTCATTTCTCTGTAGGTGATGGCTTTGTTTTGAAAGGTTTGGGAATCGCTTCCTTTTAGGTGGTTGTAAAATTGAATGGCATTTTTCTGGATTTTGAAAATGAACGGGTATCGACCTAGTCTCATTTTGTGAATTCTTCAGACCTCAGAACAATAAAGGGCAATGGGTTCTCTAACTGATTCAAGTATTTTTAGCCAGATACTAATTGGTATGTCGAATTTTATGTTCCTTTTGATTTGTTTTTGTTTGTTTGTTTGTCTCTCTCCCTCTCTTTCTCGTCTACCTCTCTCTATCACTCTGTCTCTCTCTCTCATTCGCTCTCTCCCCCCCTACTCTCTTTTTCTCTGTCTCTCTCTCATTATCTCTCTCTCCCTCTCTCTCTCTCGTCACCTCTCTCTCTCTCTGTCTCTCTCTTACTCTCTCTCCCTCTCCCTCTCTCTCTCCCTCTCTCTTTCTCTCTCTTTCTCTCTCTTTATCTCAGTCCCTCTTTAGCTCTACATAGGGAAATACAAGGATTGTTAGCTGGAGCTATTGTCCCCCAAAGCTTTGATTAATAGGTTGTAAGATGTTGATTTAACTTTTTATGGCTGCAGGGGCAGTATTGAGTAGCTCTGTTTAAGGTGCCCATTTCAAACGGCCTCGTACTCAATTCTTGCTCGTACAATATGCATATTATTGTTATTATTGGATAGAAAACACTCTCTAGTTTCTATAGCCGTTTGAATTATGTCTCTGAGTGGAACAGAACTCATTCTACAGCACTTTTCCTGATATGGAGTGAGATTTCAGAAATGTTGGCCTCTGGTCCCAGGTCAGTTTTAAGGTCCCTGTAAGTCCTATGAGGATACAAACACTGCCCACGCCTTCCTCTAGATGTCAGTAAGAGGTGACAATTTGAATGGAGTCGATTGCGCAATCAGGGCCTGTATAAAACGCCAAAGACCGGATGTACCGTTCTTTTCCTGCTGCGCCTGACGCACGATGGACATTGGACCTGCTCTCTTTCCAAGCTTGGGTTTAGCCAGTAATATTTCGCCGGTCATGTTTTTACTCGTTATAGGTGTTAAAGACATCATAAGGTAGTTAATTTAAACCGTTTTATAGCAATTTATATCCGTTTAGTGCGATTTTGAGGCAATTCTTAGTGATGCACTTTGAAGCTTTGGGCACGTTTCCAGTACCGGTCGAACGTTAGTGGGCATTTCGACGGACAAGAGGACATCTTTCGACCAAAAGAAGATTAGACCCAAGAAAGGATACATTGCCCAAGATTCTGATGGAAGATCACCTCATAGTAAGAAATATTTAAGATGATAAATCGTTGTTCTGTCGAAAAATTTTAAACGCATATTCCGCCATTTTCTTTGGTATAGCTTCGCTTGGCGAACCCTGTATTGCACAGTAAGGATAATTTTAGAAATGTAATTCAGCGATTGCATTAAGAACTAATTTGTCTTTCGATAGCTGTCCAACTTATATTTTTTTAGTCAAGTTTATGAATAGTTAATCATGAGACAAGATCACTGTCAAATATGGCGCCCGACATTTTCAGGCTAGTTTTGCTAGTTTTGTCATTGTATAACCACGTTTTTTTGTGGCTAAATATGCACATTTTCGAACAAACTCTATATGTATGTTGTAATATGATGTTACAGGAGTGTCATCGGAAGAATTCTGAGAAGGTTAGTGAA
The DNA here is from genome assembly GCF_016432855.1 of Salvelinus namaycush. Lineage (NCBI taxonomy): Eukaryota > Metazoa > Chordata > Actinopteri > Salmoniformes > Salmonidae > Salvelinus > Salvelinus namaycush. Next base: position 10,775,247 of record NC_052307.1, read on the forward strand.
AAAATTAATATATTTTGGCGATGATTACGTTATCGCTCTCTTTGGCTAGAATCAATGCTCTGGTAACGTTTGCACATGTGGTATGCTAATATAACGATTTATTGTGTTTTCGCTGTAAAACACTTAGAACATCTGAAATATTGTCTGAATTCACAAGATCTGTGTCTTTCCATTGCTGTGAGCTGTGTATTTTTAAGAAATGTTTTATGATTAGTAATTAGGTAATACACGTTGCTCTGTGTATTTATTCTAGTCGAGTTGTGATGGTGGGTGCAATTGTAAACTATGATTTCTACCTGAAATATGCACATTTTTCTAACAAAACCTATCCTATACAATAAATATGTTATCAGACTGTCATCTGATGAGGTTTTTTCTTGGTTAGTGGCTATCAATATCTTTATTTGGCCGAATTGGTGATAGCTACTGGTGGAGAGAAAAAATGGTGGACAAAGAAAAATGGTGTCTTTTGCTAACGTGGTTAGCTAATAGATTTACATATTTTGTCTTCCCTGTAAAACATTTTAAAAATCTGAAATGGTGGCTTTATTCACAAGATCTGTATCTTTCATTTGGTGTCTTGGACTTGTGATTTAATGATATTTAGATGCTACTATTTAATTGTGACGCTATGCTAGCGATGCTAATCAGTGTGGGGGGGGGGGTGGGGGATGTTGTCATAGGTGTACCGACCTCGGGCTTGCAGCCATAAGAGGTTTTAAGCACCTGGAGTGGACGTCAAGAACGTGATAATGTGAGTACACCGTATGGTACATCAAATAAAAGGAGAGATTTAACTGGATTTGCATTTTCAATGCCGACAACAGTAGAAAAGGTGAAGAAATTATTCAATTAAAAATATATATCTGACTTGCATGTAAGATCATATCAGAACACTTTAAAGTAGTCCATCTTTAACTCTAACAACAATTTGCAAAGCAAGGAAACAGAAAGCTTAAAGATCATTACAGAATACAAAGCAGTAGCCACTGCTACACAACCACAGGCACACAGACATGCAGATACACTCACAGACAGCAACAGACATACAGACAGCACTATACACACAGGTACACACAGACAGACAGCAGGTACACACAGACAGACAGATACACTCACAGACAGCAACAGACATACAGACAGCACTATACACACAGGTACACACAGACAGACAGCAGGTACACACAGACAGACAGCAGGTACACACACACAGACAGACAGCAGGTACACACACAGACAGACAGCAGGTACACACACAGACAGACAGCAGGTACACATACAGACAGACAGCAGGTACACACACAGACAGACAGCAGGTACACATACAGACAGACAGCAGGTACACACACAGACAGACAGCAGGTACACATACAGACAGACAGCAGGTACACATACAGACAGACAGCAGGTACACATACAGACAGACAGCAGGTACACACACAGACAGACATCAGGTACACACACACAGACAGACAGCAGGTACACATACAGACAGACATCAGGAACACATAAATACAGACAGCAGGTACGCACATACAGTGCCTAAAGGAAGTCTACACCCCCTTGAACTTTTTTCATATTTTGTTACAAAGTGGGATTAAAATTGATTTATTTGTAGTTCTACACAAAAGTGAAAATAAATGTCTTTACAAATTGTCATTGCATAAGCACATATTCAACTACAAAGACCAGCGAGCTTTTCGAAAGCCTCATAAAGAAGGGCAGTGATTGGTAGATGGGTAACAATAACAAATCAGACATTGAATATGTCTTTAAGCATGGTCAAGTTAATAATTAGACTGTGGATGATGTATTAAACCACCCAGACACATCAAAGATACAGTTGTCCTTCTGAATGGAGCACCAGGACAAGAAGGCAACTGCTTAAGGATGTCACCATGAGGCCATTGGTGATTTTAAAACAGCAGATTTAGATTTTTTTAATTTATTAGGATCCCCATTAGCCGAAGCCAGTGGAGACAGCTGGTCTTACTGGGGTCTGACACATAACCACAAATACATTACAGACAAAAGACTTTACAATTTACATACTGTACAGTTGTGGCCAAAGGTTTTGAGAATGACATAAATATAAATTTTCACAAAGTTTGCTGCTTCAGTGTCTTTAGATATTTTTGTCAGATGTTACTATGGAATACTGAAGTATAATAACAAGCATTTCATAAGTGTCAAAGGCTTTTATTGACAATTACATGAAGTTGATGCAAAGAGTCAATATTTGCAGTGTTGACCCCCCCTGCAATCCGCCCTAGCATGCTGTCAATTAACTTCTGGGCCACATCCTGACTGATGGCAGCCCATTCTTGCATAATCAATGCTTGGAGTTTGTCAGAATTTGTGGGTTTTTGTTTGTCCACCCGCCTCTTGAGGATTGACCACAAGTTCTCAATTGGATTAAGGTCTGGGGAGTTCCTGGTCATGGACCCAAAATATCAATGTTTTGTTCCCAGAGCCACTTAGTTATCACTTTTGCCTTATGGCAAGGTGCTCCATCATGCTGGAAAAGGCATTGTTCGTCACCAAACTGTTCCTGGATGGTTGGGAGAAGTTGCCCTCGGAGGATGTGTTGGTACCATTCTTTATTCATGGCTGTGTTCTTAGGCAAAATTGTGAGGGAGCCCACTCCCTTGGCTGAGAATCATCCCCACACATGAATGGTCTCAGGAAGCTTTACTGTTGGCATGACACAGGACTGATGGTAGCGCTTCTCCGGACAAGCTTTTTTCCGTATGCCCCAAAAAAACGGAAAGGGGATTAATCAGAGAAAATGACTTTACCCAGTCCTCAGCAGTCTAATCCCTGTAACTTTTGCAGAATATCAGTCTGTCCCTGATGTTTTTTCTGGAGAGAAGTGGCTTCTTTGCTGCCTTTCTTGACACCAGGCCATCCTTCAAAAGTCTGGTGCCCCAATCCCGCAGCTGAATGAACTTTAGGAGACAGTCCTGGCACTTGTTGGACTTACTTGGGCGCCCTGAAGCCTTCTTCACAACAATTGAACCGCTCTCCTTGAAGTCCTTGATGATCCGATAAATTGTTTATTTAGGTGCAATCTTACTGGGAGCAATGTCCTTGCCTGTGAAGCCCTTTACGTGCAAATCAATGATGATGGCACGTGTTTCCTTGCAGGTAACCATTGTTGATAGAGGAAGAACAATGATTCCAAGCACCACCCTCCTTTTAACTTCTACTTCCTCCCAATCCCGGGTCCGGGAGCACCCCCATCAGTAAAAAAGCTGACTAGCATAGCCTAGCATAGCGTCACAAGTAAATAGTAGCATCTAAATATCATTAAATCACAAGTCCAAGACACCAGATGAAAGATACACATCTTGTGAATCCAGCCATCATTTCTGATTTTTAAAATGTTTTACAGGGAAGACACAATATGTAAATCTATTAGCTAACCACGTTAGCAAAAGACACCACTATTCTTACTCCACCATTTTCTTACTGCATCAGTAGCTATCACAAATTCGACCAAATAAAGATATAAATTGCCACTAACCAAGAAACAACTTCATCAGATGACAGTCTGATAACATATTTATTGTATAGCATATGTTTTGTTCGAAAAATGTGCATATTTCAGGTATAAATCATAGTTTACCATTGCAGCCACCATCACAACTCTCACCAAAGCAACTAGAATAACTACAGAGACCATCGTGTATTACCTAATTACTCATCATAAAACATTTCTTAAAAATACACAGCGTACAGCAAATGAAAGACACAGATCTTGTGAATCCAGCCAATATTTCAGATTTTCTAAGTGTTTTACAGCGAAAACACAATATAGCGTTATATTAGCTTACCACAATAGCAAACATCACAACAGCATTGATTCAAGCCAAAAATAGTGATAACGTATAAACCACCAAAATATATTAATTTTTTCACTAACCTTCTCAGAATTCTTCAGATGACAGTCCTATAACATCATATTACACAATGCATATAGAGTTTGTTCGAAAATGTGCATATTTAGCGGCACAAATCGTGGTTATACAATGAGAAAAGTAGCAAAGCTGCCCAGAAAATGTCGGGAGAAATCTTTGGAGAGGCACCTATTCTAATCAGTAACTAATCCTAAACTTGACTAAAAAATACAGGTTGGACAGCAAATGAAAGACAAATTAGTTCTTAATGCAATCGCTGTGTTACATTTTTAAAATTAACGTTACTTCAACATACAGCGTGCGTTAAAGCGAGGCTGCACTGAAATTAACCTGTTTGGGCTGCAGCCCGACACCGGTACACTTATGACAACATCCAGCTCAAGTGCAGGGCGCGAAATTCAAAAGATATTTTTTTTAAATATTTAACTTTCACACATTAACAAGTCCAAGACACCAGATGAAAGGTACACATCTTGTGAATCAAGCCAACATGTCCGATTTTTAAAATGTTTTACAGGGAAGACACAATATGTAAATCTATTAGCTAACCACGTTAGCAAAAGACACCACTATTCTTACTCCATCAGTTTATTACTCCATCAGTAGCTATCACAAATTCGACCAAATAAAGATATAAATAGCCACTAAGCAAGAAACAACTTCATCAGATGACAGTCTGATAACATATTTATTGTATAGCATATGTTTTGTTCGAAAAATTTGCATATTTCAGGTATAAATCATAGTTTACCATTGCAGCCACCATCACAACTCTCACCAAAGCAACTAGAATAACTACAGAGACCATCGTGTATTACCTAATTACTCATCATAAAACATTTCTTAAAAATACACAGCGTACAGCAAATGAAAGACACAGATCTTGTGAATCCAGCCAATATTTCAGATTTTCTAAGTGTTTTACAGCGAAAACACAATATAGCGTTATATTAGCTTACCACAATAGCAAACATCACAACAGCATTGATTCAAGCCAAAAATAGTGATAACGTATAAACCACCAAAATATATTAATTTTTTCACTAACCTTCTCAGAATTCTTCAGATGACAGTCCTATAACATCATATTACACAATGCATATAGAGTTTGTTCGAAAATGTGCATATTTAGCGGCACAAATCGTGGTTATACAATGAGAAAAGTAGCAAAGCTGCCCAGAAAATGTCGGGAGAAATCTTTGGAGAGGCACCTATTCTAATCAGTAACTAATCCTAAACTTGACTAAAAAATACAGGTTGGACAGCAAATGAAAGACAAATTAGTTCTTAATGCAATCGCTGTGTTACATTTTTAAAATTAACGTTACTTCAACATACAGCGTGCGTTAAAGCGAGGCTGCACTGAAATTAATGGTGGCTTATGCATTTGACATTTTTCAACAGAACAACGAATTATCAGCATAAATAGTTCTTACTTTTTGATGAACTCCCATCAGAATCTTGGGAAAGGTGTCCTTTGTCCAAAAGAATCGTTGCTCGGTTGTAGAACGTCCTCTTCAACGTTGCAATTAGCAGTAAACATTAGCATTTGAGACAGAGATACCCAACTCCCTAGAACGCCACGAAAATAAATACCCGAAAATCGCAATATACTGACATAAACTGATATAATTCGATTTAAAATAACAACATTATGATGTCTTTAAAGCCTATATCGAATAAAAACACAGCCGGAAATTTCTAAGAGCTATAACCGAAGGTTCTAGTACGATATGCCAAGGTCCTTCCTGCGTCAGAGCGAAGAGGGAAAAGACCAGTACTTTTCTTCCCAAGCCATTTATAACCTTTCAGATCTACGTAGAGACTCCATTTCAAGTCTCCCTATTCGCTAACATCCAGGGGAAGGCGTATGCAGTGCATCTCAACCAATAGAAGACAGGCAGATTTATAAACAGATCACAGAGCAGCTTGCAAAATTTTGCATTCTCACATCCACATAGGAAAATTGCTCTAAGTCCAGTTCTGTTTCACTCACAGATATAATTCAAACGGTTTTAGAAACTAGAGAGTATTTTCTATCCAATATTGATAATAATATGCATATTGTACGAGCAAGAATTGAGTACGAGGCAGTTTAATTTGGGAACGTAATTATTACAAAGTGCCAACAGCACCCCCTATTGAGAAAAGGTTAAAGTTCCCAGTCTGTTATTCGAAATCAATCAGCATGACAGAGTGATCTTCAACACTCACACCTGTGTTAACGAGAGAATCACTGACATGATGTCAGCTGATCCTTTTGTGGCAGGACTGAAATGCAGTGGAAATGTTTTTTGGGGTTAACCTTTACTTCATACCCATCCCGGATCCGGGAGCATCCTCATCAAAAAAGCTGACTAGCATAGCCTAGCCTAACGCGACAGGGATATCATATAATATAATTTCATGAAATCACAAGTCCAATACAGCAAATGAAAGATAAACATCTTGTGAATCCAGCCATCGTTTCCGATTTTTTAAATGTTTTACAGCGAAAACACAATATGTATTTATATTAGCTAAGCACAATAGCCAAACACACAACGGCATCTTTTCACCATGTTTCCACCGCATAGGTAGCTTTCACAAAATCCACAAATAGAGATACAATTAATCACTAACCTAGAACAACTTCATCAGATGACAGTCTTATAACATCATGTTATACAATACATTAATGTTTTGTTCGAAAATGTGCATATTTATAGCTACAAATCCTAGTTTTACATTGCAGCCACAGTCACAAATAGCACCAAAGCAGCCAGAATAATTACAGAGAGCAACGTGAAATACATTAATACTCATCATAAAACATTTATGAAAAATACATGGTGTACAGCAAATGAAAGATAAACATCTTGTGAATCCAGCCAATATTTCCAATTTTTTAAGTGTTTTACAGCGAAAACACAATATATATTTCTATTAGCTCACTACAGTAGCCAAACACACAACGCAATTTACTCCCCGCAAAAAATAGCTTGCACAAAACCGACAAAATAGAGATAAAATTAATCACTAACCTTGAACAAATTCATCAGATGACAGTCTTATAACATCATGTTATACAATACAATTATGTTTTGTTCGAAAATTTGCATATTTATAGCTACAAATCATGATTATACATTGTGAATACGTAGCATCGATTCACCAGAATCTCCGGAGATATTTTGGACACTCACCTAATCTGACCAAAGAACTCATCATAAACTTTACATAAAAATACTTGTTGTATGGCAAATGAAAGATACACTGGTTCTTAATGCAACCGCTGTCATATTTCAAACAAGCTTTACGGAAAAAGCAAACCATGCAATAATCTGAGGTCAGCACTCAGAGCCCAATCAAGACACAAATATATCCGCCATATTGTGCATTCAACATAAGTCAGAAATAACATTATAAACATTCACTTACCTCTGATGATCTTCATCAGAATGCACTCCCAGGAATCCCAGTTCCACAATAAATGTTTGTTTTGTTCGATAATGTCCATCATTTATGTCCAAATTCCTCCTTGTTGTTCTAGCGTTCAGTACACTTTCCGAACTCGGGCAAGTCCAGCGGAAAGTACGGACGAAAAGTTAAAAAAGTTATATTACAGTCCGTAAAAACATGACAAACGAAGTATTGAATCAATCTTTAGGATGTTTTTAACATAATTCTTCAATAATGTTCCAACCGGAGGATTCCTTTGTCTTCAGAAAAGCAAATGGAACGGGAGCTAACTCTCATGTGAACGCGCATGGTCAGCTCGTGGCTGCTGGCAGACCTCTGATTCATTCCCCTCTCATTCGCCCCCACTTCACAGTAGAAGCATCAGACAAGGTTCTAAAGACTGTTGACATCTAGTGGAAGCCTTAGGAAGTGCAATATGACCCCATAGACACGGTATATTGGATAGGCAAACCTACAAACCTCAGATTTCCCACTTCCTGGTTGGATTTTTTCTCAGGTTTTTGCCTGCCATATGAGTTCTGTTATACTCACAGACATCGTTCAAACAGCCTTAGAAACATCAGAGTATGTTCTATCCAAATCTACTAATAATATGCATATTCTAGCTTTCATGGATTTGTAGCAGGCCGTTTACTCTGGGCATGCTTTTCATCCGGACGTGAAAATACTGCCCCCTACCCCAAAGAAGTTAAGACGGTGTGAACAATGCTGAATGGGTGTAGACAAAGAAGCGCTCTCCAGTAGTAGTACCAAAACATTCAATGGCCAAAGTTTAGCAACTGTCAAAGCAAAATTACTTTCCCATTTTTCCTCAACTGTAGTGTTCCTCAACAGCTGCAAGCCCGAAACAATCTGCGGCTTTGTTCAAGCCCTCAAGAAAACCATGCTAGTTTGATAGGCAGCTAGGCTAGCTGCTATGCCAAACAGCTCCTCAGACCCGGTCTTGGTCGGCAGGATCACTGGACAGATAGTAGCAACTGTTGCCAACCTTATCACAGGATCAAAACTCAAAAGGGACAGTAGCTAGCTAGTAACCAAACTATTTTATTAGACCTTCAAAACTTTCCCGAACAATAAACTTTTCAAAACAACAAACCGAGCGCTCCCTCGTTCCACGTTCAACAAGAAGTGAAGTTCAACGGCTGTAATGGGAGAAAACATTGAAGTGACTCCCCAATAATGACCTAAATGACATAGTGAAAAGAAAAATACAAATATGCATAATACACATATTCCAAAACATGCGCATGTATGCAACAAGGCACTTAAGTAATAATGAGAAGACAAATAAAAACAGCAAAGGAATACACTTTTTGGCCTAAATGCAAAGCCTTATGCTTGGGGTAAATCCAACACATCTGTCATGATGTGGCCCTCTTTGGGGATAGCGAGTACTATCCCCCTCTCTCTACCATCCCCCTCTCTCTCTCGCTCTCCCCCACCCAGGCTCTGTTATCGCAGGTCATAAATTCCTAGAGGAGTCTCTCTCCTCATGGCCAGGCAGTATAGAGAGAGAAGGTTTCACAGGAGAACAAAGGAACCTCTTCTCCATCATAGAACTTGAGAACTGAACAATGTCCATGTTTTGGAGAATGTGTACACGGTCGGGGGACAATCCAGCTACGACCGGTCCATTTCGTTTAATGTTTGTGAAACTCATGAGAGACAATACAGCCACACTACCATAACTCTGTTCATACACGAGTCTCAGTTGTGAGTAAAGATGAATGAGTAAAGATGAAATTATTTGTGAAATTGATTTTAAACTGTTTAACCTCTCTAGGGTAGGGGGCACTATTTACACCTCCGGATGAAAAGTGTGCCCAAAGTAAACTGCCTGTTACTCAGGCCCAGAAGCTAGGATATGCATATAATTGGTAGATTTGGATAGAAAACACTCTAAAGTTTCCCAAACACTCTAAACACTCTCACATACCCTAGAGAGGTTAATCACTTACCTTTGATGATCTTCATATGGTTGCACTCACAAGACTCCCAGTTACACAATAAATGTTTTGTTCGATAAAGTCCCTCTTTATATCCAAAAACCTCAGTTTTGTTGGCGCGTTTTGTTCAGTAATCCATTAGCTCAAAGGCAGTCACAACCGGCAGACGAAAAATCCAAAAAGTATCAGTAAAGTTAGTAGAAACATGTCAAACGATGTTTATAATCAATCCTCAGGTTGTTTTTAGTCATAATAATCAATAATATTTTAACCAGACAATAGCTTCGTCAATATAAAAGAAAAACAAGAACGGCGCGCTCTCGGTCGCGCGAAGAAAACAGCTCTTGGGACTTCCCAGGGTCCACTCACTCAGAGTGGTCATACTCCCTCATTTTTCAGAATACAAGCCTGAAAAAAATTCTAAAGACTGTTGACATCTAGTGGAAGCCATAGGAAGTGCAAGCTGAGTACAAAGTCATTGGATACTGTATAGGCAGTCAATGGAAAACTACAAACATAAAAGAATCCCACTTCCTGGATGGATTTTTATTTGAACAGTTTTGGAAACTTTAGAGTGTTTTCTATCCAAATCTATGTATATCCAAATCCAAATCCACTTATATGCATATCCTAGCTTCTGGGCCTGAGTAACAGGCAGTTTACTTTGGGCACGCTTTTCATCCGGATGTCAAAATACTGCCCCCTACGCCAGAGAGGTTAATTTTATTGCTATTTCTGACTTTTGTGACTCCTCTACTAGGCTGGTAACTGTTTGTAATGTTTTGTGTGCTGGGCGCTGTCCTCAGATAATCGCATGGTATGCTTTTGCCGTAAAGCCTTTTTGAAATCTGACACCGCGGTTGGATTAACAAGAAGTTCATCTTTAAGCCGATGTATAACACTTGTATATTTAATGAATGTTTATTATGAGTATTTCTGTATTTTGAATTTGGCGCTCTGCAATTTCACCGGATGTTGGCCAGGTGGGACGGTAGCGTCCCACCTACCCTAGAGAGGTTAATGAAGGAAACTCCAATTCCCTTTGGAGTTTAACTAAGTCATAGGCCCCCCCCCCCATGAGCACAGACATTGATCTGGCATCATGGGACAGCCCTTTCCTAATGTTCTGGATATAACCCCCACCTTGGGAATTTCCCAGGAGACCAAACTTAACTTGATTACCGAGAGGGCTAAGGTTTGAGTAGAGACCATAAAACCTGAGTATAAGCTAAGGTTGTAATGGTTGTTGAAACTCTGAGACTCGATACCGACAGAATAAGAGCAAATCTTCTTTTACTAATTACTAGTCTGCAGCTAGGAATTGTGTACCATTGAATGCGAAGGCCGACAACCGCCGAAACATCTATTCTATAAGAACATTTCTGAATGGGACTCTGAAGTAACCATTCTAACCACGAAATACGGGCGGATGAACTTCCAACAGGAAAGGACGATTCCAACAGAGATCACGATGACACACTGAGAGTAAATATATATATTGATTGCAAATATTCCCAAATGAGTGAGCTTTCTTGTGCAAAGGATTAGCATTTCAATTGTTATAATTATCAACGGTGTAGTGTCTTTTGTCTTTCGCGCCCTTCTCACTCCCTTTGTCTACCAAGCCGCCAAGGGCACATCCCCTATCATTTCCTTGTAACCATATCTACTTTGTTGTTTGTTTATGCATTTCTGTGATTATTTAGTTAGTTAATAAATAAATGATTGAGACAATTGATGTATGGATGATTCATAGTGAAGACTGGGTTCGTGCAGATACCCAACAATTTACAACGTTTGGAATGAGACTAACGTGAGGTAAAGAATAATTCATTAATTAGAAGACTAATAGATCAGATATTAAAATATCTGAAAATTATATTAGGAAAATTATAACTTCGTAATCTGAAGGTTTTCCTTGGTGCCCCGACTTCCTAGTTAATTACATTTACATGATTAGTTTAATCACGTAATAATAATTACAGAGAATTGATTTGATAAAATAACAGTCTTCAGTTTAATGATGCCAAAGACACGACACATCACTGAGTAACTGCCTCCTTATTTTAAACCATGGTGGTAGCTGCATCATGGTATTTGTATGTTTGACATCAGCAAAGACTGGGGAGTTTTTCAGGATGAAAAGAAACAGGATGGAGCTAAGCACAGGCAAAATCCTAGAGGAAAACCTGATTCAGTCTGCTTTACACCAGACACTGGGAAAGGAATTCACCTTTCAGCAGGACAATAACCTACAAAACAAAGCCAAATCTACACTGGAGTTGCTTACCAAGAAGACAGTGAATGTTCCTGAGTGGCCAATTTACAGTTTTGACTTAAATCTGCTTGAAAAACTATGGCAGGACTTGTAAATTGCTGTCTAGCCAGCACCTTGACAGAGCTTGAAGAATTTAGAAAATAATAATTGGCAAGTATTGCATAATACAGGTATGCAAAGCTCTTATGAGACTTAATCAAGTAGACTCACAGCTGTAATCACTGCCAAATGTGTTTCTAACATCTATAAAATACTTAGCTAATCAAGATATATTAGTGTTCTATTTTTCATTCATCTTCAAAAAATATCTTTAACTTTGACATTACAGAATATTTTGTGTAGATCATTGACAGAAAAATGACAATTAAATCTACTTTAACCTGTTTGGGGTGCAGCCCGACACCGGTACACTTATGACAACATCCAGCTCAAGTGCAGGGCGCGAAATTCAAAAGATATTTTTTTTAAATATTTAACTTTCACACATTAACAAGTCCAATACAGCATATGAAAGGTACACATCTTGTGAATCAAGCCAACATGTCCGATTTTTAAAATGTTTTACAGGGAAGACAAAATATGTAAATCTATTAGCTAACCACGTTAGCAAAAGACACCACTTTTCTTACTCCATCAGTTTTTTACTCCATCAGTAGCTATCACAAATTCGACCAAATAAAGATATAAATAGCCACTAACCAAGAAACAACTTCATCAGATGACAGTCTGATAACATATTTATTGTATAGCATATGTTTTGTTCAAAAAATTTGCATATTTCAGGTATAAATCATAGTTTACATTTCAGCTACAATCAGAAATTGCACCGAAAGCAGCCATAATATTTACAGACACCAACGTCAAATACCTAATTACTCATCATAAAACATTTCTGAAAAATACATAGTGTACAGCAATTGAAAGACAGGCATCTTGTGATTCCAGACAATATTTCCGATTTATTAAATGTTTTACAGCGAAAACAAAATGTAGCGTTATATTAGCATAGCCACAATAGCCAGAAACACTTGGGCGCCGACGACCAGTTCACATGCACGACAGATATATGAAATAGCATCATAAAATGTTTCTTACTTTTGGTGATCTTCCGTCAGAATGTTGGACAAGGTGTCCTTTGTCCAGAACAGTCGTTGTTTGGATTTAGAACGGCAACTTTCCCTCTTAGCATGCACACTAGCCAAGGGGCGCGAATCTCTCCATGTCAACAAACGGAAGAGAACGGAACACGACAAAACTCCCGAAAAATTTTCAATAATCTGATGAAACTATATTGAAAAAACATACTTTACGATGATATGGTGACATGTATCAAATAAAATCAAAGCCGGAGAAAGTAGTTGCCTATTACGGCAGCTAAAGAGAAGGCAATCCCACTGTCCACGTCGCGCTCTTCAGAGTACCGAAAATGGGGGACACGTCATTCCAAGATGATATGTTCCATCTCAGACCAAGATAATCACCTCATTTCTTCTCTCAAAGCCTCTTGACATCCAGAGGAAGGTGTATGACGTGCATGTATACTAATAGATCTCATGACCATTTATAGGCAGGAAGTAGAAGAGAGCCTCGGTTTCAGACTTTCCACTTCCTGGTCAGGAAGTGTGCTGCAGAATGAGTTCTGTTTCACTCAGAGAAATAATTCAAACGGTTTTAGAAACTAGAGAGTGTTTTCTATCCAATAGTAATAATAATATGCATATTGTACGAGCAAGAATTGAGTACGAGGCCGTTTGAAATGGGCACGATTTAACTGGCTACTCAATACTGCCCCTTGCAGCCATAACAGGTTAAACCTACTTTGTAACACAAAATGTTAAGAAACCCAATGGGGTGTGTACTTTCCATAGGCACTGTATAGACAGCAACAGACATGCAGGCACACATATAGACAGCAACGTACAGTCACACATATAGACAGCAACGATTAAGGCAGCCCCTTGCCCCACTCTGATTCATAGGGGTTGGGTTAAATGCGGGCGACACATTTCAGTTGAAAACATTCATGTATCCCCCTTTCCCTTTTCCCAACAGTCACACATATAGACAGCAACAGACAGTCACAAATATAGACAGCAACAGAAAGTCACACATACAGTACAGAGAGCTACAGACATGCAGGCACACACACACAGACATCAACACCTCGGGGCCTTTAGCAACATCACTAATCTCTTCTTGTGCTTAGTCACAGGTCAGTTTTGTGATGGGATTACCATTCCAGCCGACACGCTGACCCCGTTTGCATCATCTTCAGATATTTAAACTTCCTGACTCTGTGTATCAACAGCTGACACAAATGAATGGAACCCCATGGTCCCAGGTGAGCAGAACGTAGCAGCTCTATGTTAGATCACTCCCACCTGACCCCAGATCCAGCAGACCCCAGATCCAGCAGACTCACCGAACCCCTGGGGTTCGATCGAACCCAGGTTAAGAACCACTGCTCTAGGTCCACCTCACCCCAGTTCCAACTGACCCAAGGTCCACCTGACCCTAGGTTTACCTGACCCCAGCTCCACCTGACCCTAGGTTTATCTGACCTCAGGTCTACCTGACCCTAGGTCTACCTGACCCTAGCTCCACCTGACCCTAGGTTTACCTGACCCTAGGTTTACCTGACCCTAGGTTTACTTGACCACAGCTCCACCTGACCCCAGCTCCACCTGACCCTAGGTTTACCTGACCCTAGGTTTACTTGACCACAGCTCCACCTGACCCCAGCTCCACCTGACCCTAGGTTTACTTGACCCTAGGTTTACCTGACCCTAGGTTTACCTGACCCTGGGTTTATCTGACCCTAGGTTTACCTGACCCTAGGTTTACCTGACCCCAGCTCCACCTGACCCTAGGTTTACTTGACGCCAGCTCCACCTGACCCTGGGTTTATCTGACCCTAGGTTTACCTGACCCTAGGTTTACCTGACCCCAGCTCCACCTTACCCTAGGTTTACTTGACCCTAGGTTTACCTGACCCTAGGTTTACCTGATCCTAGGTTAACCTGACCCCAGCTCCACCTGACCCTAGGTTTACTTGACCCTAGGTTTACTTGACCCTAGGTTTACCTGACCCTAGGTTTACCTGACCCCAGCTCCACCTGACCCTAGGTTTACTTGACCCTAGGTTTACCTGACCCTAGGTTTACCTGACCCTAGGTTTACCTGACCTTAGGTTTACTTGACCACAGCTCCACCTGACCCCAGCTCCACCTGACCCTAGGTTTACTTGACCCTAGGTTTATCTGACCCCAGCTCCACCTGACCATAGGTTTACTTGACCCTAGGTTTACCTGACCCTAGGTTTACCTGACCCCAGCTCCACCTGACCCTAGGTTTACTTGACCCCAGCTCCACCTGACCCTAGGTTTACCTGACCCTAGGTTTACCTGACCCCAGCTCTACCTGACCCTAGGTTTACTTGACCCCAGCTCCACCTGACCCTAGGTTTACCTGACCCTAGGTTTACCTAACCCCAGCTCTACCTGGCCCTAGGTTTACTTGACCCCAGCTCCACCTGCCCCTAGGTTTAACTGACCCTAGGTTTACCTGACCCTAGGTTTACTTGACCATAGGTTTACCTGACCCTAGGTTTACCTGACCCTAGGTTTACCTGACCCCAGCTCCACCTGACCCTAGGTTTACTTGACCCTAGGTTTACTTGACCCTAGGTTTACCTGATCCTAGGTTTACCTGACCCTAGGTTTACTTGACCCTAAGTTTACCTGACCCTAGGTTTACCTGACCCTATGTTTACCTGACCCCAGCTCCACTAGGTTTACCTGACCCTAGGTCTAACTGACCCTAGGTCTACCTGACCCTAGGTTTACCTGACCCTAGGTCCACCTGACCCTAGGTTTACCTGACCCTAGGTCCACCTGACCCTAGGTCCACCTGACCCTAGGTTTACCTGACCCCAGGTCTACCTGACCCAGTCCCTAGGTAGCTTCCTTGGCCATAATAAATTATGTCACGGCTCTTAAAAACAAGTCTATCATTTCCACAATCAGTCGCAATCTTTGCCAACTAAATGAATATGATTTATACGGACTAGACTCCGAATGAATCATGATGAGACACCATTCTGTTATGGTGCTGACTGTAAATAGCGGACTAGACTCCGTATGAATCACGATGAGACACCATCTGTTATGGTGCTGACTGTAAACAGCGGACTAGACTCTGTATGAATCACGATGAGACACCATCTGTTATGGTGCTGACTGTAAACAGCGGACTAGACGCCGTATGAATCATGATGAGACACCATCTGTTATGGTGCTGACTGTAAACAGCGGACTAGACTCTGTATGAATCATGATGAGACACCATCTGTTATGGTGCTGACTGTAAATAGCGGACTAGACTCCGTATGAATCATGATGAGACACCATCTGTTATGGTGCTGACTGTAAACAGCGGACTAGACTCTGTATGAATCATGATGAGACACCATCTGTTATGGTGCTGACTGTAAATAGCGGACTAGACTCCGTATGAATCATGATGAGACACCATCTGTTATGGTGCTGACTGTAAACAGCGGACTAGACTCCGTATGAATCATGATGAGACACCATCTGTTATGGTGCTGACTGTAAATAGCGGACTAGACTCCGTATGAATCATGATGAGACACCATCTGTTATGGTGCTGACTGTAAACAGCGGACTAGACTCCGTATGAATCATGATGAGACACCATCTGTTATGGTGCTGACTGTAAATAGCGGACTAGACTCCGTATGAATCATGATGAGACACCATCTGTTATGGTGCTGACTGTAAACAGCGGACTAGACGCCATATGAATCATGATGAGACACCATCTGTTATGGTGCTGACTGTAAACAGCGGACTAGACTCCGTATGAATCATGATGAGACACCATCTGTTATGGTGCTGACTGTAAATAGCGGACTAGACTCCGTATGAATCATGATGAGAAACCATCTGTTATGGTGCTGACTGTAAATAGCGGACTAGACTCCGTATGAATCACGATGAGACACCATCTGTTATGGTGCTGACTGTAAACAGCGGACTAGACTCTGTATGAATCATGATGAGACACCATCTGTTATGGTGCTGACTGTAAACAGCGGACTAGACTCTGTATGAATCATGATGAGACACCATCTGTTATGGTGCTGACTGTAAATAGCGGACTAGACTCCGTATGAATCATGATGAGACACCATCTGTTATGGTGCTGACTGTAAACAGCGGACTAGACTCTGTATGAATCATGATGAGACACCATCTGTTATGGTGCTGACTGTAAATAGCGGACTAGACTCCGTATGAATCATGATGAGACACCATCTGTTATGGTGCTGACTGTAAACAGCGGACTAGACGCCATATGAATCATGATGAGACACCATCTGTTATGGTGCTGACTGTAAACAGCGGACTAGACTCCGTATGAATCATGATGAGACACCATCTGTTATGGTGCTGACTGTAAATAGCGGACTAGACTCCGTATGAATCATGATGAGAAACCATCTGTTATGGTGCTGACTGTAAATAGCGGACTAGACTCTGTATGAATCACGATGAGACACCATCTGTTATGGTGCTGACTGTAAACAGCGGACTAGACGCCGTATGAATCATGATGAGACACCATCTGTTATGGTGCTGACTGTAAATAGCGGACTAGACTCCGTATGAATCATGATGAGACACCATCTGTTATGGTGCTGACTGTAAACAGCGGACTAGACTCTGTATGAATCATGATGAGACACCATCTGTTATGGTGCTGACTGTAAATAGCGGACTAGACTCCGTATGAATCATGATGAGACACCATCTGTTATGGTGCTGACTGTAAACAGCGGACTAGACTCCGTATGAATCATGATGAGACACCATCTGTTATGGTGCTGACTGTAAATAGCGGACTAGACTCCGTATGAATCATGATGAGACACCATCTGTTATGGTGCTGACTGTAAACAGCGGACTAGACTCCGTATGAATCATGATGAGACACCATCTGTTATGGTGCTGACTGTAAATAGCGGACTAGACTCCGTATGAATCATGATGAGACACCATCTGTTATGGTGCTGACTGTAAACAGCGGACTAGACGCCATATGAATCATGATGAGACACCATCTGTTATGGTGCTGACTGTAAACAGCGGACTAGACTCCGTATGAATCATGATGAGACACCATCTGTTATGGTGCTGACTGTAAATAGCGGACTAGACTCCGTATGAATCATGATGAGAAACCATCTGTTATGGTGCTGACTGTAAATAGCGGACTAGACTCCGTATGAATCACGATGAGACACCATCTGTTATGGTGCTGACTGTAAACAGCGGACTAGACTCTGTATGAATCATGATGAGACACCATCTGTTATGGTGCTGACTGTAAACAGCGGACTAGACTCTGTATGAATCATGATGAGACACCATCTGTTATGGTGCTGACTGTAAATAGCGGACTAGACTCCGTATGAATCATGATGAGACACCATCTGTTATGGTGCTGACTGTAAACAGCGGACTAGACTCTGTATGAATCATGATGAGACACCATCTGTTATGGTGCTGACTGTAAATAGCGGACTAGACTCCGTATGAATCATGATGAGACACCATCTGTTATGGTGCTGACTGTAAACAGCGGACTAGACGCCATATGAATCATGATGAGACACCATCTGTTATGGTGCTGACTGTAAACAGCGGACTAGACTCCGTATGAATCATGATGAGACACCATCTGTTATGGTGCTGACTGTAAATAGCGGACTAGACTCCGTATGAATCATGATGAGAAACCATCTGTTATGGTGCTGACTGTAAATAGCGGACTAGACTCTGTATGAATCACGATGAGACACCATCTGTTATGGTGCTGACTGTAAACAGCGGACTAGACGCCGTATGAATCATGATGAGACACCATCTGTTATGGTGCTGACTGTAAACAGCGGACTAGACTCTGTATGAATCATGATGAGACACCATCTGTTATGATGCTGACTGTAAACAGCGGACTAGACGCCGTATGAATCATGATGATACACCATGATGATGCCTACTGCTAGTGTGTGATGAAGATGATGCAGAGGTGTAATGAGCACGTTGGAATGCAATAGCCGTTGACGCTTACACCATTTGAATATCTCTGCTTATTTACTTATTAATTTCATCAAGTAGAATCTTAATGGACTGTTTTCACTCAAGCAATCCATGTACTGGTGTTGGACCATTCCATTGGGGCTAATTAGTATCTGCTGGAGACAGCTTAGCCCCCCAAACTCTCCGGTTCCCACTCCACCATGCTACCTCCACATCCAGTCAGACATCACTCGCAGGGTTAAAGCGCGAGAGACATGTTTTCTTTCTCCCCCTACACCAAAGACTCCAGATATTTACTGGCTTGAGTGGTTGTATATTATCCTCTGGCTTGAGTCATTTTATATTATCTTCTGGCTTGAGTCGATTTATATTATCTTCTGGCTTGAGTCGTTTTATATTATCTTCTGGCTTGAGTTGTTTTATATTATCCTCTGGCTTGAGTCGTTTTATATTATCTTCTGGCTTGAGTCGTTTTATATTATCCTCTGGCTTGAGTCGTTTTATATTATCCTCTGGCTTGAGTCGTTTTATATTATCCTCTGGCTTGAGTCGTTTTATATTATCCTCTGGCTTGAGTCATTTTATATTATCTTCTGGCTTGAGTCGTTTTATATTACCCTCTGGCTTGAGTCGTTTTATATTATCCTCTGGCTTGAGTCGTTTTATATTATCCTCTGGCTTGAGTCATTTTATATTATCCTCTGGCTTGAGTTGTTTTATATTATCTTCTGGCTTGAGTCGTTTTATATTATCCTCTGGCTTGAGTCATTTTATATTATCTTCTGGCTTGAGTCGTTTTATATTATCCTCTGGCTTGAGTCGTTTTATATTATCCTCTGGCTTGAGTCGTTTTATATTATCCTCTGGCTTGAGTCATTTTATATTATCGTCTGGCTTGAGTTGTTTTATATTATCTTCTGGCTTGAGTCGTTTTATATTATCCTCTGGCTTGAGTCATTTTATATTATCTTCTGGCTTGAGTCGTTTTATATTATCCTCTGGCTTGAGTCGTTTTATATTATCCTCTGGCTTGAATCGTTTTACATTATCCTCTGGCTTGAGTCATTTTATATTATCTTCTGGCTTGAGTCGTTTTATATTATCCTCTTGCTTGAGTCGTTTTATATTATCCTCTGGCTTGAGTCGTTTTATATTATCCTCTGGCTTGAGTCATTTTATATTATCTTCTGGCTTGAGTCGTTTTATATTATCCTCTGGCTTGAGTTATTTTATATTATCTTCCGGCTTGAGTCGTTTTATATTATCCTCTGGCTTGAGTTATTTTATATTATCTTCCGGCTTGAGTCGTTTTATATTATCCTCTGGCTTGAGTCATTTTATATTATTTCTGGCTTGAGTCGTTTTATATTATCTTCCGGCTTGAGTTATTTTATATTATCTTCCGGCTGAGTCGTTTTATATTATCCTCTGGCTTGAGTTATTTTATATTATCTTCCGGCTTGAGTCGTTTTATATTATCCTCTGGCTTGAGTTATTTTATATTATCTTCCGGCTTGAGTCGTTTTATATTATCCTCTGGCTTGAGTCATTTTATATTATTTCTGGCTTGAGTCGTTTTATATTATCCTCTGGCTTGAGTCATTTTACATTATCCTCAGTTTGGTGTTTATTTTCTTTCTCTCTTTTTTCATTAATCCCATTTCGTTTTTGGCCCCGTGAGCGTGGAGTGTAACCGAAGACAATGAGAACCCGGGGTGTGTGGGTCCCAGCAGGGCCAAAGGGATCAGACCTTCTGTGAGGAGTGTCACATGTGGCACTGGTTAACTCAAGAGAACCTCGGCACACACACACACATTTGTGCGCACACACTGGGCGCACGCTCACAAACACACGCCCATGCTCACATACACATGCTCACACATACATTCTAACATCCTATCACTGACTGTGTCACATTCTATCGTAATATCTCTGACTGTGTCACATTCTAACATCATATCGCTGACTGTGTCACATTCTAACATCATATCTCTGACTTTGTCACATTCTAACATAATATCGTTGACTGTGTCACATTCTAACATCATATCGCTGACTGTGTCACATTCTAACATCATATCGCTGACTGTGTCACATTCTAACATCATATCGCTGACTATGTCACATTCTAACGTCTTATCGCTGACTGTGTCACATTCTAACATCATATCTCTGACTGTGTCACATTCTAACATCATATCGCTGACTGTGTCACATTCTAACATCATATCACTGAGTGTGTCACATTCTAACATCATATCACTGACTGTGTCACATTCTAACATCATATCACTGAGTGTGTCACATTCTAACATCATATCGTTGACTGTGTCACATTCTAACATCATATCTCTGACTGTGTCACATTCTAACATCATATCACTGAGTGTGTCACATTCTAACATCATATCTCTGACTGCGTCACATTCTAACATCATATCACTGAGTGTGTCACATTCTAACATTATATCGTTGACTGTGTCACATTCTAACATCATATCGCTGACTGTGTCACATTCTAACATCATATCTCTGACTGTGTCACATTCTAACATCATATCACTGACCTTGTCACATTCTAACATCATATCTCTGACTGAGTCACATTCAAATCTAATATCTCTGACTGTGTACAATTCTAACATCATATTGCTGACTGTGTCACATTCTATCCTAATATTTCTGACTGTGTCAAATTCTAACCTAATATCTCTGACTGTGTCACATTCTAACATCATATCACTGAGTGTGTCACATTCTAATCTAATATCTCTGACTGTGTCAAACTCGAACATCATATCACTGACTGCGTCACATTCTATCCTAATATTTCTGACTGTGTCAAATTCTAACCTAATATCTCTGACTGTGTCACATTCTAACATCATATCTCTGACTGTGTCACATTCTAACATTATATCACACTGACTGTGTCACATTCTAATATCATATCGCTGACTGTGTCACATTCTAACATCATATCTCTGACTGTGTCACATTCTAACATCATGTCACTGATCTTGTCACATTCTAACCTATTATCTCTGACTGTGTAACATTCTAACATCATATCGCTGTTGTGACATGACCTTCATTATTATGATGACTGTTATGTTTTGAATCAACTAACTAGGTTTAAATGTTACTCGATTAAATTAATTGTGTAAGAACTAACTCATTAGGATTTGGGGCACCATGGAATAAGTTGTTTAACTTCTTGACGCACGGATCCCTTTAGCGGGATCATTTTCATCAACAACCGCTGAATTGCAGAGCGCCAAATTAAAAAGAAATTGCTAAAAATATTTATATTCATGAAATCACAAGTGCAATATAGCAAAACACAGCTTAGCTTGTTGTTAATCCACATGTCGTGTCAGATTTTGAAAATATGCTTTACAGCGAACGCAATCCAAGTGTTTGTGTGAGTTTATCGATCACTAGACAAAACATTACAAACACCTAGCAGCAATGTAGATTGGTCACGAAAGTCAGAAAAGCAATAAAATGAATCGCTTACCTTTGATGATTTTCGGATGTTTGCACTCACGAGACTCCCAGTTACACAATAAATGTTCCTTTTGTTCGATAAAGATTATTTTTATATCAAAAAACCTCCATTTGTTTGGCGCGTTATGTTCAGTATTCCACAGCCTTAGGCAGGTCATCAAGGGTTGACGAAAATTCCAAATAGTATCCGTAAAGTTCGTAGAAACATGTCAAACGTTTTTAATAATCAATCCTCAGGTTGTTTTTAACATGAATAATCGATAATATTTCAACCGGACGGTAAACTATTCAATAACTGAGATAAAGAAAATGTTGAGCTACAACTTTCGCGCGCATCAACTAATGGAAAGACATTCAGCTATCCACTGACGCAATTTGATAAATCTCGCTCATTTTTCAGAATAAAGCTTGAAACTATGTCTAAAGACTGTTCACACCCTGAGGAAGCCATAGGAAAAGGAATCTGGTTGATATCCCTTTAAATGGACGAAAGGCAGGCAATGGAAAAGTGATTTTTCAAAATAAAAGGCACTTCCGGGTTCGATTTCCTCATGTTTTTGCCTGCAAAATCAGTTATGTTATACTCACAGATAATATTTTGACAGTTTTGGATACTTTAGAGTGTTTTCTATCCTAATCTGTCAATTATATGCATATTCTAGCATCTGGACCTGAGAAATAGTCCATTGACCTTGGGAACATTATTTTTCCAAACATAAAAATTCTGCCCCCTAGCTGAAATGAAGTTAACCTGTTTGGGCTGCAAGGGGCAGTATTGAGTAGCCAGATAACCTATAATTTATTATGGCCAAGGAAGCTACCTAGGGACTGGGTCAGGTAGACCTGGGGTCAGGTAAACCTAGGGTCAGGTGGACCTAGGGTCAGGTGGACCTAGGGTCAGGTAAACCTAGGGTCAGGTGGACCTAGGGTCAGGTAAACCTAGGGTCAGGTAGACCTAGGGTCAGTTAGACCTAGGGTCAGGTAAACCTAGTGGAGCTGGGGTCAGGTAAACATAGGGTCAGGTAAACCTAGGGTCAGGTAAACTTAGGGTCAAGTAAACCTAGGGTCAGGTAAACCTAGGATCAGGTAAACCTAGGGTCAAGTAAACCTAGGGTCAAGTAAACCTAGGGTCAGGTGGAGCTGGGGTCAGGTAAACCTAGGGTCAGGTAAACCTAGGGTCAGGTAAACCTATGGTCAAGTAAACCTAGGGTCAGGTAAACCTAGGGTCAGGTAAACCTAGGGGCAGGTGGAGCTGGGGTCAAGTAAACCTAGGGCCAGGTAGAGCTGGGGTCAGGTAAACCTAGGGTCAGGTAAACCTAGGGTCAGGTGGAGCTGGGGTCAAGTAAACCTAGGGTCAGGTAGAGCTGGGGTCAGGTAAACCTAGGGTCAGGTAAACCTAGGGTCAGGTGGAGCTGGGGTCAAGTAAACCTAGGGTCAGGTGGAGCTGGGGTCAGGTAAACCTAGGGTCAGGTAAACCTAGGGTCAGGTAAACCTAGGGTCAAGTAAACCTATGGTCAGGTGGAGCTGGGGTCAGATAAACCTAGGGTCAAGTAAACCTAGGGTCAGGTGGAGCTGGGGTCAGGTGGAGCTGTGGTCAAGTAAACCTAAGGTCAGGTAAACCTAGGGTCAGGTAAACCTAGGGTCAGGTAAACCTAGGGTCAAGTAAACCTAGGGTCAGGTGGAGCTGGGGTCAGGTAAACCTAGGGTCAGGTAAACCTAGGGTCAAGTAAACCTAGGGTCAAGTAAACCTAGGGTCAGGTGGAGCTGGGGTCAGGTTAACCTAGGATCAGGTAAACCTAGGGTCAGGTAAACCTAGGGTCAAGTAAACCTAGGGTAAGGTGGAGCTGGGGTCAGGTAAACCTAGGGTCAGGTAAACCTAGGGTCAGATAAACCCAGGGTCAGGTGGAGCTGGCGTCAAGTAAACCTAGGGTCAGGTGGAGCTGGGGTCAGGTAAACCTAGGGTCAGGTAAACCTAGGGTCAGATAAACCCAGGGTCAGGTAAACCTAGGGTCAGGTAAACCTAGGGTCAAGTAAACCTAGGGTCAGGTGGAGCTGGGGTCAGGTGGAGCTGTGGTCAAGTAAACCTAGGGTCAGGTAAACCTAGGGTCAGGTGGAGCTGGGGTCAGGTGGAACTGTGGTCAAGTAAACCTAGGGTCAGGTAAACCTAGGGTCAGGTAAACCTAGGGTCAGGTGGAGCTAGGGTCAGGTAGACCTAGGGTCAGGTAGACCTGAGGTCAGATAAACCTAGGGTCAGGTGGAGCTGGGGTCAGGTAAACCTAGGGTCAGGTGGACCTTGGGTCAGTTGGAACTGGGGTGAGGTGGACCTAGAGCAGTGGTTCTTAACCTGGGTTCGATCGAACCCCAGGGGTTCGGTGAGTCTGCTGGATCTGGGGTCTGCTGGATCTGGGGTCAGGTGGGAGTGATCTAACATAGAGCTGCTACGTTCTGCTCACCTGGGACCATGGGGTTCCATTCATTTGTGTCAGCTGTTGATACACAGAGTCAGGAAGTTTAAATATCTGAAGATGATGCAAACGGGGTCAGCGTGTCGGCTGGAATGGTAATCCCATCACAAAACTGACCTGTGACTAAGCACAAGAAGAGATTAGTGATGTTGCTAAAGGCCCCGAGGTGTTGATGTCTGTGTGTGTGTGCCTGCATGTCTGTAGCTCTCTGTACTGTATGTGTGACTTTCTGTTGCTGTCTATATTTGTGACTGTCTGTTGCTGTCTATATGTGTGACTGTTGGGAAAAGGGAAAGGGGGATACATGAATGTTTTCAACTGAAATGTGTCGCTCGCATTTAACCCAACCCCTATGAATCAGAGTGGGGCAAGGGGCTGCCTTAATCGTTGCTGTCTATATGTGTGACTGTACATTGCTGTCTATATGTGTGCCTGCATGTCTGTTGCTGTCTATACAGTGCCTATGGAAAGTACACACCCCATTGGGTTTCTTAACATTTTGTGTTACAAAGTAGGTTTAACCTGTTATGGCTGCAAGGGGCAGTATTGAGTAGCCAGTTAAATCGTGCCCATTTCAAACGGCCTCGTACTCAATTCTTGCTCGTACAATATGCATATTATTATTACTATTGGATAGAAAACACTCTCTAGTTTCTAAAACCGTTTGAATTATTTCTCTGAGTGAAACAGAACTCATTCTGCAGCACACTTCCTGACCAGGAAGTGGAAAGTCTGAAACCGAGGCTCTCTTCTACTTCCTGCCTATAAATGGTCATGAGATCTATTAGTATACATGCACGTCATACACCTTCCTCTGGATGTCAAGAGGCTTTGAGAGAAGAAATGAGGTGATTATCTTGGTCTGAGATGGAACATATCATCTTGGAATGACGTGTCCCCCATTTTCGGTACTCTGAAGAGCGCGACGTGGACAGTGGGATTGCCTTCTCTTTAGCTGCCGTAATAGGCAACTACTTTCTCCGGCTTTGATTTTATTTGATACATGTCACCATATCATCGTAAAGTATGTTTTTTCAATATAGTTTCATCAGATTATTGAAAATTTTTCGGGAGTTTTGTCGTGTTCCGTTCTCTTCCGTTTGTTGACATGGAGAGATTCGCGCCCCTTGGCTAGTGTGCATGCTAATTGAAGAGGGAAAGTTGCCGTTCTAAATCCAAACAACGACTGTTCTGGACAAAGGACACCTTGTCCAACATTCTGACGGAAGATCACCAAAAGTAAGAAACATTTTATGATGCTATTTCTAATATCTGTCGTGCATGTGAACTGGTCGTCGGCGCCCAAGTGTTTCTGGCTATTGTGGCTACGCTAATCTAACGCTACATTTTGTTTTCGCTGTAAAACACTTAATAAATCGGAAATATTGTCTGGAATCACAAGATGCCTGTCTTTCATTTGCTGTACACTATGTATTTTTCAGAAATGTTTTATGATGAGTAATTAGGTATTTGACGTTGGTGTCTGTAAATATTATGGCTGCTTTCGGTGCAATTTCATATTGTAGCTGCAATGTAAACTATGATTTATACCTGAAATATGCACATTTTTCGAACAAAACATATGCTATACAATAAATATGTTATCAGACTGTCATCTGATGAAGTTGTTTCTTGGTTAGTGGCTATTTATATCTTTATTTGGTCGAAATTGTGATAGCTACTGATGGAGTAAAAAACTGGTGGAGTAAAAAAAGTGGTGTCTTTTGCTAACGTGGTTAGCTAATAGATTTACATATTGTGTCTTCCCTGTAAAACATTTTAAAAATCGGACATGTTGGCTGGATTCACAAGATGTGTACCTTTCATATGCTGTATTGGACTTGTTAATGTGTGAAAGTTAAATATTTAAAAAAATATATATTTTGAATTTCGCGCCCTGCACTTTGAGCTGGCTGTTGTCATAAGTGTACCGACGTCGGGCTTGCAGCCAGGATCAACTTGACATCAGCCAGTGAAAGTGCAGGGCGCCAAATTCAAACAACAGAAATCTCATAATTAAAATTCCTCAAACATACAAGTATTTTACACCATTTTAAAGATAAACTTGTTGTTAATCCCACCACAGTGTCCGATTTCAAAAAGGCTTTACGACGAAAGCACACCATCTGATTATGTTAGGTCAGTACCGAGTCACAGAAAAACACAGCCATTTTTCCAGCCAAAGAGAGGAGTCACAAAAAACATAAATAGAGATACAATTAATCACTAACCTTTGATGATCTTCATCAGATGACACTCATAGGACTTCATGTTACACAATACATGTACCTTGGGGCAAAAAAGTATTTAGTCAGCCACCAATTGTGCAAGTTCTCCCACTTAAAAAAATGAGAGAGGCCTGTAATTTTCATCATAGGTACACTTCAACTATGACAGACAAAATGAAAAAAAAAATCCTGAAAATCACATTATAGGATTGTTAATGAATTTATTTGCAAATTATGGTGGAAAATAAGTATTTGGTCACCTACAAACAAGCAAGATTTCTGGCTCTCACAGACCTGTAACTTCTTCTTTAAGAGGCTCCTCTGTCCTCCACTCGTTACCTGTATTAATGGCACCTGTTTGAACTTGTTATCAGTATAAAAGACACCTGTCCACAACCTCAAACAGTCACACTCCAAACTCCACTATGGCCAAGACCAAATAGCTGTCAAAGGACACCAGAAACAAAATTGTAGACCTGCACCAGGCTGGGAAGACTGAATCTGCAATAGGTAAGCAGCTTGGTTTGAAGAAATCAACTGTGGGAGCAATTATTAGGAAATGGAAGACATACAAGACCACTGATAATCTCCCTCGATCTGGGGCTCCACGCAAGATCTCACCCCGTGGGGTCAAAATGATCACAAGAACAGTGAGCAAAAATCCCAGAACCACACGGGGGACCTAGTGAATGACCTGCAGAGAGCTGGGACCAAAGTAACAAAGCCTACCATCAGTAACACACTACGCCGCCAGGGATTCAAATCCTGCAGTGCCAGACGTGTCCCCCTGCTTAAGCCAGTACATGTCCAGGCCCGTCTGAAGTTTGCTAGAGAGCATTTGGATGATCCAGAAGAAGATTGGGAGAATGTCATATGGTCAGATGAAACCAAAATATAATTTTTTGGTAAAAACTCAACTCGTCGTGTTTGGAGGACAAAGAATGCTGAGTTGCATCCAAAGAACACCATACCTACTGTGAAGCATGGGGGTGGAAACATCATGCTTTGGGGCTGTTTTTCTGCAAAGGGACCAGGACGACTGATCCATGTAAAGGAAAGAATGAATGGGGCCATGTATCGTGAGATTTTGAGTGAAAACCTCCTTCCATCAGCAAGGGCATTGAAGATGAAACGTGGCTGGGTCTTTCAGCATGACAATGATCCCAAACACACCGCCCGGGCAACGAAGGAGTGGCTTCGTAAGAAGCATTTCAAGGTCCTGGAGTGGCCTAGCCAGTCTCCAGATCTCAACCCCATAGAAAATCTTTGGAGGGAGTTAAAAGTCCGTGTTGCCCAGCAACAGCCCCAAAACATCACTGCTCTAGAGAAGATCTGCATGGAGGAATGGGCCAAAATACCAGCAACAGTGTGTGAAAACCTTGTGAAGACTTACAGAAAACGTTTGACCTCTGTCATTGCCAACAAAGGGTATATAACAAAGTATTGAGATAAACTTTTGTTATTGACCAAATACTTATTTTCCACCATAATTTGCAAATAAATTCATAAAAAATCCTACAATGTGATTTTCTGGATTTTTTTTTCTCATTTTGTCTGTCATAGTTGAAGTGTACCTATGATGGAAATTACAGGCCTCTCTCATCTTTTTAAGTGGGAGAACTTGCACAATTGGTGGCTGACTAAATACTTTTTTGCGACCTTGTTTGTTTTGTTCGATAAAGTTCATATTTATATCCAAAAATCTTAGTTTACATTGGCGCGTTATGGTCAGTAATGTTTTGCCTCCAATGTTTTTGCAGAGAGCCACATCAATTTACAGAAATACTCATAATAAACATTGATAAAAGATACAAGTGTTTTACATGGAACTTTAGATAAACCTCTCCATAATGCAACCGCTGTGTCAGACTTCAAAAAAACTTTACGGAAAAAGCACACCATGCAATAATCTGAGTATGGCGCTCAGACACAAAAACAAGCCATACAGGTACCCGCCATGTTGTGGAGTCAACAGAAGTCAGAAATAGCATTATAAATATTCACTTACCTTTGATGATCTTCATCAGAATGCACTCCCAAGAATCCCAGTTCCACAATAAATGTTTGTCTTGTTCGATAAAGTCCATAATTTATGTCCAAATACCTCCTTTTTGTTCGCGCTTTTACTTCAAAAAAAACTTCATGACGCGCAGGCCAGACCAAAAGTCCAAAAATTCCATTACAGTTCGTAGAAACATGTCAAACGATGTATAGAATCAATCCTTAGGAGGTTTTTAACATAAATCTTCAATAATGTTTCAACCAGAGAATTCCTTTGTCTTTAGAAACGAAAAGGAACACAGCTACCTCTCACGGGGGCGAGCCTGAGTGAGCTTGTGGCACTCTGCCAGACCCCTGACTCAATCAGCTCTCATTCCCTCATACTTCACAGTAGAAGCATCAAACAAGGTTCTAAAGACTGTGACATCTAGTGGAAGCCTTAGGAAGTGCAATATGACCCCATAGACACTGTATATTGGATAGGCAAACCTACAAACCTCAGATTTTCCACTTCCTGGTTGGATTTTTTTCTTAAGTTTTTGCCTGCCATATGAGTTCTGTTATATTCACAGACATCATTCAAACAGTTTCAGAAACTTCAGAGTGTTTTCTATCCAAAGCTACTAATAATATGCATATCTTAGCTTCTGGGCCTGAGTAGCACGCAGTTTACTCCGGGCACCTTATTCATCCAAGCTACTCAATACTGCCCCCAGCCATAAGAAGTTAAGAGAGACCCTGAGAGGAGCACAATAATCCAGCACCTGGCTGAGCCACTGAGCCAGGCTGAGCCACTGAGCCAGTCTGAGCCACTGAGCCAGGCTGAGCCACTGAGCGAGGCTGAGCCACTGAGCCACGTTGAGCCACTGAGCCAGGCTGAGCCACTGAGCCAGGCTGAGCCACTGAGCCACGTTGAGCCACTGAGCCACGTTGAGCCACTGAGCCACGTTGAGCCACTGAGCCAGGCTGAGCCACTGAGACACGTTGAGCCACTGAGCCACGCTGAGCCACTGAGCCACGTTGAGCCACTGAGCCAGGCTGAGCCACTGAGCCAGGCTGAGCCACTGAGCCACGTTGAGCCACTGAGCCAGGCTGAGCCACTGAGCCAGGCTGAGCCACTGAGCCAGGCTGAGCTTCTGAGCCAGGCTGAGCCACTGAGCCAGGCTGAGCTTCTGAGTCAGGCTGAGCCACTGATTCAGCCTGAGCCGCTGAGCCACACTAGAACACCTAGACAGCAGGCAACTGGGCTCTAATCAGGCTGACACCTGATTAGAATCACAAATTACCCCTTTATCCCCATGACAAAATCACTCTTAGGAACAGCCAGCCGTGGAATAACACACATATTAGAATGATATGTCTTTAATATTTTCTCATTAGAAAAGGGTGAGAACCGGGAGATAACAAGACTCAAGTTCAATGGGAGCTAAGACGTTTGTTTAGGCAGCAAGTCACAAACCACCTCATAACCAGGCCTTTATATTATTCTTCCCTCTTTAGCAAATTTGTTTGTGTATGTTTTCAATTATCTTAATTTCATTGGCTTTTTCATCTTGAACCCTAACCCCTGTGAGTTTGTCTGGAGCTATATTTAAAGGCTACGGGGATGCTTTGGAAACTGTTTACATTAGTGGGAAGCTTTTGGTCTCAGATAAAAGTATGTAACCGCGCTGAAGTGGCCTGCTTTTCCCATACACTCTGGAATCCTCTTCAAATCCCCTGTCATTATAACAAATGTTTGGATTAGGGATCTGTAAACCATTTCCGCATTTCAATTTGGTTATTATTCTCCCAGGGTGATATGGCAGTGAATGTCATGGATTGCTGTGTACAGTTACAGCCCCATACAGCTTCTGAAGTCGTCTACTGTGTGTGTGTCTGTGGATGCATGTGATACGTGTGTGTACGACAATGTCCTTTATTAACCATTTCCTATTCAGACATTGCTAACTGACTGGTCAGAGGTAGTCCGGTAAAAAAGCACCACTGCTGACATGAACCCACTGTTTGTCCCCATCATCAGTAGACCTTCACACAATAATCCCTCCCCTATTCAATTAATCCAATCAACAGACACAGCTTTCTGTGTGCCGACCGAGTGTACGGGACTATCTGTGTTAGCTCAGCACTCGTATAGCATCCCACCCTGTCAAACAGACAGACCGACAGATCGACCAACAGACAGACAGGAGACGGAGGGTCAACATCCAAAGTGATGAATGTCTTTCAATGGAAAAGCTGTACGGAATGTCTGAGTTTAATCAAAACTTTTTTTTTTTGTTGGCATGGCTGTTGTCTCTGCACTCATGTCCACTGATAGCCTGACATTAATGACATCATAAATCAGGAGAGGTGGTGCCAGGGTTTTGGTCATGTTTCAGGGTGGTGGACCGAGCGGAGTGGAGGAGGCCAGGGTGCGTTGGAATGCTGGATATACGTGGGAGTTAACCAGTCCCTGGAGATAGGCCCCATCTGAG
Source organism: Salvelinus namaycush (assembly GCF_016432855.1). Classification (NCBI taxonomy): domain Eukaryota; kingdom Metazoa; phylum Chordata; class Actinopteri; order Salmoniformes; family Salmonidae; genus Salvelinus; species Salvelinus namaycush. The sequence continues at coordinate 10,806,661 of NC_052307.1, forward strand.
ACAGACCCAGGAGAGAGGAGAGAGAGAGAGACAGGAGAGCGCGAGAGAGAGGGGGGGAGTGAGAGAGAGAGAGAGAGAGAGAGAGAGAGAGAGAGAGAGAGAGAGGGACATTGCTAGAGTTGGTTGGCAGCTATCTTGTCTGGGTTCTCTGAAGATGTAATCTGTGAGAGCCATATTTGGTAGGCCAGTTGTTCCCAATTGTTTTGTCAGAGAACGTTTTTCAGCCATGTCACGCATGTCTGAGACCTTAAATTTTTTAACCAACAACTAAAGTAATATATTTAATGTTTCACTTTATTTGCTTGTAATGAGGGATCAATTCCTGTTCATGATGTAGGCCTAGTTTTTAGTATTATTTCAACTCAATGCCCATTGGCCATATGACAACAGCAGTAGTGTTCTTCTATCCAACAAGCCCAAACACAGCTGATAAGCCCCTGTCTGAGGTAATATGAACACCATGCTCCTCTGCACCATCTCTCCATCCCTCATCCTTCTCTGTGATCCACCATTCATATAAACACACAAGTGCACTCTGTGCCAGGTTCTAAACAAATATGACATGATTGATTTGACAGAAGGCAATGAGATAGCTGTTTATGGGCTAACAACTATGAATAGCCTGCCTGAAACTCCCATACGCAAGAGACATGGCCAAGAAGCATAGCTGGACAGTTGCTCATTAGAACGAGGGGGAGGAACTGGACCACTGTGTAGGTTTGCGTCCCAAATGGCACCCTATTCCCTATGTAGTGCACTACTTTTGACCAAGGCCCATAGTGCTCTGAATTGCTCCCATGGATTACTTAGTATTATGAGTGGTCTGTAGGGTTTTGGCTATAGTAAACTAGAACACACTGCATTCAGAAGAGATTGCACAGTTTCTTGGAAATTCAGAAAGAGCAAACTGCAATGGAATTGTCTGTGCTATTAGCAAGTACACTATCCATGTTCTCCACCAAATGGCAATATGACAATGTGAATAGGCAACACAAAAAGACAGGGATTCTTAAATTGTAGAAAGTATATTCAAGGTTGAGAATGTAGCTTACCACAGACTGAAGTGTGTCATTAAACATTGAAAACATACCACTCTGTAAAACACTCAATTTCTACAGGAATTACATACAGCTGTCTACAGAAATACAGCGAGCGCATTGATTCCCATCACAGTGAATGCAGCGTCAAGGAGCAGTACGTCTAGACCACTATCACAGGAGCTATTTTTGAAAAAGCTATAGAGACAGACAGCAGTACCAACAGTGTGTGTTTCCAATCCCTGGATGGCTTATAGATGGCGGAAATCTTATCTATCTACATGCTGTCACAAACTGCCGTATGTAATATAGGGGCTGCTACCTGAAGGAAAGCTGCTAGGGGGAATTCAAGAGAGGAGGACGACAATGTGCATTCCCACAAACAGACAACGCGCTCGACACAGGAGTGAGGCGAGCGTCAGTCGGTAAACAAATACCAGGAGATTGTGAGGGAACACCTTCGCCCCGGCATGATGATAATCGCCCTGCCAGATTGTGCCAATGGCAACTTCGTGTGGAGAGAGCTAGGGATTTTGGGGTCTGTCATTTTACACAAACAACACCTCCTGTACACTAGATCTGATTACTTTTACCGCTTGTCAACTGTGTCCAATCTAATCTGTCTGTCGATCGGGGCCGTAGGGAGAGGTGTGTGTGTGTGGGGGGGGGGGGGGGGGGGGCGGGGGGGGGGGGGGGGCGGGGGGTGCCTTGACAGGTGGGGTGGAGTCTTACAGTATTGAACTGAGATAGAAAAGCACTGAGGACATGTTAATGTGTTACCCTCTGCATTAGATAGCTGAGATGTAGCTTACTTGTTGCTGTCTGCAATTATTACATCTGTCTTCAACAATTCAAATCCATTATATTCATCCTCACTGTTCTGTGGTAGAATAAGGGTCAATACTTCAACACTAACTACACATTGAATTTATTTCAATTTAGCAGATGCTCTTATCCAGAGGGACTTACAATTATGTGTGTTCGTTTGTCTGTGTGCATGTGTGTGTGTGTGTGTGTGTGTGTGTGTGTGTGTGTGTGTGTTCGTCTGTCTTTGTGTGTGTTTGTGTGTGTGTGTGTGTGTGTGTGTGTGTGTGTGTGTGTGTGTGTGTGTGTGTGTGTGTGTGTGTGTGCGTGCGTGCGTGCGTGCGTGCGTGCGTGCGTGCGTGTGTAGAGTGGTAGAACACAGACTGGGTGTCATGTAAGCAGTAGTAAAGCCAGGGGAGACGCCCAGCGGTCTCTGCTGATCCCAGAACAGGGGCTGGGAGAGACACTGAAATAAAGATCCTCACATAGAGAAACACACAATCAAATGTCGTCATGAGAATTATCACTGAATAAAAATTAATTGCAGTGGCAGCCATAATTACTTCAAATGAAGGTATAAGCACTAATATGCTGGTGTTAGATATATAACTGGTGTTAGATATACACTGGTGTTAGATACACACTGGTGTTAGATATATCACTGGTGTTAGATATATCACTGGTGTTAGATGCACACTGGTGGTAGATATATCACTGGTGTTAGATATACCACTGGAGTTAGATATACCACTGGTGTTAGATACACACTGGTGTTAGATAATTCACTGGTGTTAGATATATCACTGGTGTTAGATGCACACTGGTGTTAGATATATCACCGGTGTTAGATATACCACTGGTGTTGGATATATCACTGGTGTTAGATATACACTGGTGTTAGATATATCACGGGTGTTAGATAACCACTGGTGTTAAATATACACTGGTGTTAGATATATCACTGGTGTTAGATGCACACTGGTGTTAGATGCACACTGGTGTTAGATAAACACTGGTGTTAGATATACCACTGGTGTTGGATATACCACTGGTGTTAGATATACCACTGGTGTTAGATACACACTGGTGTTAGATATATCGCTGGTGTTAGATATATCACTGGTGTTAGATATATCACTGGTGTTAGATACACACTGGTGTTAGATATACCACTGGTGTTAGATATACACTGGTGTTAGATATACACTGGAGTTAGATATACCACTGGTGTTAGATAAACAATGGTGTCAGATATACACTGGTGTTAGATACACACTGGTGTTAGATACACACTGGTGTTAGATTTACCATTGGTGTTAGATATACCACTGGTGTTAGATATACCCTGGTGTTAGATATACCCTGGTGTTAGATATACCACTGGTGTTAGATATACCACTGGTGTTAAATATACCACTGGTGTTACATATACACTGGTGTTAGATGCACACTGGTGTTAGATAAACACTGGTGTTAGATAAACCCTGGTGTTAGATAAACACTGGTGTTAGATATATCACTGGTGTTAGATATAACACTGGTGTTACATATACCACTGGTGTTAGATACACACTGGTGTTAGATATATCACTGGTGTTAGATATATCACTGGTGTTAGATATATCACTGGTGTTAGATGTACCACTGGTGTTAGATGCACACTGGTGTTAGATAAACACTGGTGTTAGATACACACTGGTGTTAGATATATCACTGGTGTTAGATATATCACTGGTGTTAGATATATCACTGGTGTTAGATGTACCACTGCTCATCAAATTGCCATGTGAGCCAGGCTCTGAAACCTGTGTGTTAGCATTAAGGCCCCTGCTGGCAGATGGAAATGAATGTGAGCTGTGCATCTCCCTAATTCAATCAGCTCCTCCCTTTGCCGGACTCTTCATTTGATTACTGGGCTGAAGCCATCAAGATTTCCTGGACAAAATTAATGCTTGTATTAATCTGGCAATTTCCATTTAAAATGCGGGGCATCGACTTGATTAATATGGACTGATGCTGGATAATTACAACAACAAACACTGTGGGGAGAAGCACAGCTGGGCATGGCCTTGCATGCCGCATGGGTCAAAGGAAAGCAATGGCCATGACTGAGGCGATGAATCTTTTAGCCGGCCCCTTATGCAATTAACAAGCAGCGCCTCTATTAATTTGCTGCCCCCAAAGTGGTGACTGGTCAGATGTCTCAGGCTCAGGGGTCAGTGGTCGAGAGCAGAGGTCAAGCCAACAGTAGCTCTGGTCAAATGAGGAAAAGAATTGGACAAATTCCAAATTAAATTGAAATGCTGACTTTTTGTCTCTCATCTTCCCCCCTGCCTTCAGATCCATTAAATATTAAGGATCTCTATGTGGTATAAAGGGGAACATTCAGTGCACATTTAATTGGCAGTGATCAATCTGGGAGTGCTGTGTTTGAGGATTCAATAACGGGGAATCAATGTTGGGCCTCTGCTGAGAGAATGGCTGTGTTCTTAAGGGGGGGGAGGGGATTAGAGGTTAACATTTATTCGGTAGCAATATCGTAATGCCTCGGCCAGGGGTGTAATATTAAACCAGCAATCCATCTCCATCCATTACAAGTGTCCCATTGATCCCAGGGCTCATCGACCTTTCGCTTTTCTGAGGAATGTTTCATCCTGTGTGCTATATATATACGTGGGATTTGTTTTGTTAGGCGTGGTGGTCTTTCGTACTCCCCTCATGTCTTTCCATGTGACAGGAGAACAAGAGAGAAGTAGAGAGAGAGAGGGAGAGAGAGGGAGAGTGAGAGAGAGCGAGAGCGAGAGGGAGAGAAAAAGAGAGAGAGGGGGAGAGAGAGAGGGAGAGAGAAAGAGAGAGGGAGCAAGAGTGAGAGAGAGCGAGAGGGAGAGAGAGGGAGAGGGAGAGTGAGAGAGAGCGAGAGGGAGAGAGGGAGAGTGAGAGAGAGCGAGAGCGAGAGGGAGAGAAAAAGAGAGAGAGGGGGAGAGAGAGAGGGAAAGAGAAAGAGAGAGGGAGCAAGAGTGAGAGAGAGCGAGAGCGAGAGCGAGAGAAAAAGAGAGATGGGGGAGAGAGAGACGGCAACAAGGAACACAAGGACTGTTTTTCTATTCATTCAAACCACTGGATTAAAGCACATACAGTAACTTTACATAGTAATTTCAATGTTAACTGAAGATACATTTTATAAAAACATGTATCTGTTTCTAAATCTACCCATTAATTTACCATAGAGAAGCACTGTAGTGTAATTTGTCAATGTGTTGCATGTGTGGTTAGATCCTTTCTCTGGAAGAGCGTGAGTAAGTCTAAAACACCCAGGTCAAAGTTCAAATGCTCATCCCACTCCTCAATAATAGCGTCATAATCAGCTGCGTCATTGACCTTCCATTGCCTTTGCCCGGGACACAGCAAGAGCTTCAAAAGCGCCCATTGCTCCCAAGGTTAATGCCCTACAAAATGGCATGAAAAGTTGTTAAAATGAACATTATGCCGAGGTAGCTATGATTCCCATTTGGGAAGTGGGTCTCTTTTAATGTAGGAGGGAAAGCATTCCCACATGTTTGAAAATATGGCTAATGCTCCAGGACAGTGGCTTCACGTCAGCCTCCTGTGCGGATTGAAAACACCTCTTTGTTAAATGGGTGGAGAGGGGGAAATGAAGCCTGACACTATTGTTATAGGAAAACACCATTTGAATTGGCCCTGCCCCTTCATTATCAAGCCTTGTAAATACTGTATGTCACACACTCAGTCAGAAACTGTGAATGTAATTAGTGTTTATCTGTAGTTTATGTCTCTCTCTCTTTCTATCTCCATCTCTCTCTCTCCATCTGATTTGAATTGAATTCAAAGGGCTTTATTGGCACGGGAAACATATGTTTACATTGCCAAAGCAAATGGAATAGACAATAAACAAAAGGGAAATAAACAAGGGAGTTATGAGTAAACATTACACTCACAAAAGTTTTAAAAGCATATAGACATTTCAAATGTTATATTATTGGCTATGTACAGTGTGGTAGCAAGTAGTTGAAGTAAGAAAGGGAAAATAAATATATTAACAGATAAATGTAGGTTGTATTTACAATGTTGTTTGTGCTCACCTGGTTGCCCTTTTCTCATGGCAACGAGCCATGGCATCTCTCTCTCTCTCTGACTGGATGTTGCCACGTAGGAGCACGTATGTTTCTATAGAATTAAACTGGCTGTTGTTACAGAGGACTGCTCTCCTATAAATGATTATGTAATATAGCGATGTGAAGGAAAGAAAATTAAAATGTATCTGTGTGTGCGTGTGTGCGTATGTGTGTGTGCGTATGTGTGTGTGCGTATGTGTGTGTGCGTATGTGTGTGTGCGTATGTGTGTGTGCGTATGTGTGTGTGCGTATGTGTGTGTGCGTATGTGTGAGTGCGTATGTGTGAGTGCGTGCTTCTGCACATATGTGCCTACAGTAGTTGATGCATGGCTGCATTTTAAGTGCCACAAGTGGATGTGTAGATGTTTTGAAAAAATCCTTTAGGTAGAACATATGCAGTGCTCTACTGTCACATTTCCTTATGTTTCCCTATTAGGTACCAATAAACAGTTATTTTGCCCTTGGCTGCGATAAGCAGCTGTTGAAACGAAGCTTTTGCTCCCTGAGCTACATAGCATCAGTTGAGAAGCACAGTAAATAAGAGTCAAACCAAGCAAAGAGACAAAACAACATATGTTGATACTCTTATGATTTGAAGTGGTTCCCCTCTAACTCGTAGCGTCACAGATGAGTGACAATTGATGTTTCACACTTTTCCCATCTGCCGCCAAGGAGCTTGGATTCATGATTCAGTCCTGTGTGTGTGTTTGTGTGCCCGTGTGTGTGTGTGTGTGTGTGGGAGGGACATGACAATGATATTGAATGCGCTCCCCTTATGTCCCCTCTTAGGATGCAGAGTGCAGTCAAAGAAGCACAAGCACCACTCCCCTCTCCCCCCTCCAATATCGCCCCTACCCAGACTCCCAGCTCCCCTCTCCCCCCTCCAGTATCGCCCCTACCCAGACTCCCAGCTCCCCTCTCCCCCCTCCAGTATCGCCCCTACCCAGACTCCCAGCTCCCCTCTCCCCCCTCCAGTATCGCCCCTACCCAGACTCCCAGCTCCCCTCTCCCCCCTCCAGTATCGCCCCTACCCAGACTCCCAGCTCCCCTCTCCCCCCTCCAGTATCGCCCCTACCCAGACTCCCAGCTCCCCTCTCCCCCCTCCAGTATCGCCCCTACCCAGACTCCCAGCTCCCCTCTCCCCCCTCCAGTATCGCCCCTACCCAGACTCCCAGCTCCCCTCTCCCCCCTCCAGTATCGCCCCTACCCAGACTCCCAGCTCCCCTCTCCCCCCTCCAGTATCGCCCCTACCCAGACTCCCAGCTCCCCTCTCCCCCCTCCAGTATCGCCCCTACCTAGACTCCCAGTGTCGCTAACCAAAGCAGCCCCAGAACCAAGGAAGGGGGCTAGCGAGGAGGGGGGCATTTGGGAGGGGAGATGACTAGCTTCCTTGCTTGAAGGCCGACAAGGGCCTAAGCCTGGCTCTAGGGGGCTTATGCAGATCCAAGGACATTTTTCTCAGGGACCAGATTTTACACTTAAATTACCATTAGAGCCCTGCTCTCCCTGGGGGTGCAGTCCACCATCTCAGTGGGGTTAGAAGTGGCACCTTGCCGGCACTGCATGCTAAATGAAGTGGAACTCATGTAAACTGCAGATTGTGGCCTCTCAGAGAACAGGAGGGCGATGACACATCAGGGGAAGGAAGCCTGCGGAAAGCACTAGTAATGCTACATAGTGTGAACGCCATGGGAATTTGCTAACTCTGTATAAAAAAACAAAATACAATGTACAGGGAAGCAGATTACTTTTACGTACACATTATTGAGCTTTGATTTTGTTTATAATTTTATTGGTGTTTTTTATATGTACAGTCGTGGACACAAATATACATTTTCACAAAGTCTGCTGCCTCAGTTTGTATGATGGCAATTTGCATATACTCCAGAATGTTATGAAGAGTGATCAGATGAATTGCAATTAATTGCAAAGTCCCTCTTTGCCATGCAAATTAACTGAATCCCCAAAAAACATTTCCACTGCTTTTCAGCCCTGCCACAAAAGGACCAGCTGACATCATGTCAGTGATTCTCTCGTTAACACAGGTGTGAGTGTTGACGAGGACAAGGCTGGAGATCACTCTGTCATGCTGATTGAGTTCGAATAACAGACTGGAAGCTTCAAAAGGAGGGTGGTGCTTGGAATCATTGTTCTTCCTCTGTCAATCATGGTTTCCTGCAAGGAAACACGTGCCGTCATCATTGCTTTGCACAAAAAGGGCTTCACAGGCAAGGATATTGCTGCCAGTAAGATTGCACCTAAATCAACCATTTATTGGATCATCAAGAACTTCAAGGAGAGCGGTTCAATTGTTGTGAAGAAGGCTTCAGGGCGTCCAAGAAAGTCCAGCAAGCGCCAGTACCGTCTCCTTAAGTTCATTCAGCTGCGGGATCGGGGCACCACCAGTACAGAGCTTGCTCAGGAATGGCAGCAGGCAGGTGCGAGTGCATCTGCATGCACAGTGAGGCGAAGACTGGTGTCAAGAAGGGCAGCAAAGAAGCCACTTCTCTCCAGGAAAAACTTCAGGGACAGACTGATAATCTGCAAAAGCTACAGGGATTGGACTGCTGAGGACTGGGGTAAAGTCATTTTCTCTGATGAATCCCCTTTCGATTGTTTGGGGCATCCAGAAAAAAAGCTTGTCCAGAGAAGACAAGGTGAACGCTGTCATGACGTTGGCTTGATGGCGGAGGTTTATGACCCCCATAAATACCTTCCCCCCCGTTTCTCTCTCTCTACTCTATAGAGTTGACTCTTGAAAAAGCCCTTTGTTAAGAAGCTAAATTTACATTTCACCTTTTCACAAATAGTTTAATATTTAAACATTTAACCTCTCTTGGGTAGGGGGCAGTATTTTCACGTCCGGATGATTTGGATAGAAAACACTCTAAAGTTTCTAAAACTGTTAAAATAATGTCTGTGAGTATAACAGAACTGACATGGCAGGCGAAACCCAGAGGACAAACCATCCCCCAAAAATAAAAATTCAGCATACCACTGTTTCCAATGGCTTTCATGATTATTATGAAGCGAAGTCCTCCCAGATTGCAGTTCCTAGGGCTTCCACTAGATTTGAACAGTCTTTAGAAAGAATTTCAGGCTGTTTTTGGAAAAATTAGCTGGATGTTGTAGTTTTTCCTAAGTTGCTCCCTTTTTTGCTGTAGTGTTTCCATGCGTGTGGATGAAAGCGCTTTCTTTGTTATTTATCTCCGGTAATGAACACACTATTCTCCGTCGGTAAATTTTATTATTGATTTACGTATTAGGATAACTGAAGTTATAAACGTTGTTTGACTTGTTTGGATAAGTTTATTGGTAACGTTTGGGATTCATTTTGTATGCATTTTGAAGGAGGGAAACCGGTGGATTATTGAATGAAGTGCGCCAGATAAACCAAGTTTTTATGGATATAAAGAAGGACTTTATCGAACAAAAGGACCATTTGTGATGTAGCTGGGACCTTTTGGAGTGCCAACAGAAGAAGATCTTCAAAGGTAAGGCATTTATTATATCACTATTTCTGACTTTCGTGTCGCACCTGCCTGGTTGAAAAATGTTTTTCATGCTTTTGTTTGCGGGGTCCTCAGATAATCGCATGGTGTGCTTTCGCCGTAAAGCCTTTTTGATATCTGACACAGCGGCTGGATTAACAAGAAGTTAAGCTTTATTTTGATGTATAATATTTCTGTAATTTGCATTTTGTGCTCTGCAATTTCACCGGATGTTGGCCAGGTGGGACGCTACCATCCCACCTGCCCATAAGAAGTTAAATGAGAGAACAGTTTGTCATAACACCACTCTGCTCACTCAGAGGCCCTGCCAAAGTGAACAGACATGGGTTGTAAACTATGAAACACGCCCTTCTTTCACCACTATATAAACCCGTTGACGAAAATGTAACTTTCTGTACCAAGGACGTGTGGACTGGCAGTCCCCACGTTGAAAGGACAAAGACCACCTACAGGACTAAACCAACATCAGCAAGAACCTAGCGCAATTGGCATCGAATTTCAATGTGAAGGTGACAACCTACACGCTGGAAGGATGAATTTTGACTATACCAGCCAGAATATAGTAGTATGGCAACTTGGTATGAACTTTGAACTCTTATTTACTAAAGAAGTGCTACCCCCTCCGCCCGCTAAACGTGGGCTAGGAGAGGACGGACAGAGTATGCATTCTACCACGCTCCAGTTCACCACTAGACAGTCTTCAGAGGACCAGAGATCCATGCTGGACCTCCCGGCCTCCCATCTACGAACAATCTACCGAAGCGCAGCTCAGAGTAAATATTTATTGCATTCTCCTTTTTTCAAATGGGCTGTTATTTAGAATGCATAAGATACTGTATTTACGATAGCATAGCTGCCTACAGGCTGATAGAGAGACAAAACCTTTTTGCTCCTCAGTCTTCCTGCTCTTTCACTCAAACCCAACCCCCTCTCTTTGTGTAACCAGCAGTCGTATCTGTTCCGTCCGCTAGGGACGTTTTCCTTTATGACATAATTTGTAATCAATGTATGATACATTCTGTGTATATGTAATTCTGTGTGATTATTTAGGTATTTAGTAAATAAATAATTAAACCAAATTTTGTATTGCTGATTCAACTTGTTAGCCAGGGTTCGTGAAGATAACCAAGAATTTACAACTTTCAGATGAGACTCAATAAAGTGACGATTAAATATTGACTGCTATTGAGGTAAAAGATTACCAGGTCTTTAAGAGTTTATTCGGAAGATAACAGCTCTATAAACATTATTTTGTGGAGCCCCGACTTTCTAGTTAATTACATTATCCTGATTAGATTAATCAGGTAATATTAATTACAGAGAAATTATTTTATAGAATAGCATGTCATATCACTTAATCCGGCATAGCCAAAGACACAACAGCACTACCATCAGTCCTGTGTCATGCCAACAGTAAAGCATCCTGAGACCCTTCATGTGTGGGGTTGCTTCTCAGCCAAGGGAGTGGGCTCACTCACAATTTTGCCTCACTCACAGCCATGAATACAGAATGGTACCAACACATCTTCCGAGAGCAACTTCTCCCAACCATCCAAGAACAGTTTGGTGATGAACAATGCCTTTTCCAGCATGATGGAGCACCTTGCCATAAGGCAAAAGTGATAACTAAGTGGTTCGGGGAACAAAACATTGATATTTTGGGTCCATGGCCAGGAAACTCCCCAGACCTTAATCCCATTGAGAACTTGTGGTCAATCCTCAAGAGGCGGGTGGACAAACAAAACCCCACAAATTCTGACAAACTCCAAGCATTGATTATGCAAGAATGGGCTGCCATCAGTCAGGATGTGGCCCAGAAGTTAATTGACAGCATACCAGGGCGGATTGCAGAGGTCTTGAAAAAGAAGGGTCAACACTGCAAATATTGACTCTTTGCATCAACTTCATGTAATTGTCAATGAAAGCCTTTGACACTTATGAAATGCTTGTAATTATACTTCAGTATTCCATAGTAACATCTGACAAAAATATCTAAAGACACTGAAGCAGCAAACTTTTTGTAAATTAATATTTGTGTCATTCTCAAAACGTTTGGCCTCGACTGTACAGACAGTAGGCTGTATAAACTGTATGTGTCCTGTGGGCTCAATAGCCTGTGGACTGTTAGCTAGCTTCAGGCTATTCTGTTTCCTCAGCCTTACAGATATTTTGTTACTCAGGCAGAACATTTCCTAATTTGACAGACCTCCTCCCTGTTGGTTTTTGTGACACTGAGATAAATGGTGTATTATGGACTCCATAGGAGTGGAGTTTGACAGGAAGGCCCATTATAGCAAGAGAGACATGAGAAGAAATGGAAAAGCAGCACTTTCCCCTCAACACCCCTTCAGACAAGGAATGGTTCCTACCCCCTCTCGCACTTCCCCAAACACACACACACAGGTTTGTTTGTCTTTAATTCCCTCATGCGTGGAGGTAATGGGGACACTGTGACAGCTGTCACTCTGCAGTGACCTCAATTCAGCGCAGATTGGTAGTGGCACGGTGATGGTCAGGTTTGTGTGTGTGTGCATGGGGGGGCTGAGGCTGGGGGTGTGATGTGATGTGTAAATGCTGTTTAAACACTGTGAGGGACTTCCTTATCTCTACACCTCCCCCAGGCCTAACAAACTGCCAGTACATATAATGTCCAGTCTACCAGCCATTCATTGTGACAATGGGCCAAATCTAGACTCACTTACTTCCTGTCGGAGGTGACACAGAGCATTACAGGCTGATTAGGTCCAATAACGGTTTAGATCGAACTAGGAAATCAAATGTACAGTTGAAGAAAGTATACCAGTTTCATTTGAGGACCAGGATGTTGACTGTGCCATACACTGTGCCATAACTGTGCCATACAGATTGCAAAATAGTTGTGAATAGATTTTTGATGTACCAATTCCATGGTACAGGGTGTATGAGTTGATAAATAAAACAACGCGAGATTCAAGACTTTGTGCTTTTCAGCTAAAATTATTATATAACATTCTTGCCACCAACAAAATGTTGAATATTTGGGTCATAAAATCATCGAAGCTCTGCAGATTTTGTTGTGAGGATACAGAATCAATATAACATTTATTTTGGTATCGCCCTCAGGTAACCTGTTTCTGGTCTCAGGTTTAGGAATGGCTGAAAATGCATAGCATTGATCTAAAATTGACCCTAGAAATAGTACTGTTAGGAGATCTGGAGAGACCATGTTAGTCAATTACTAATATACTAATACTCTTAGTAAAATAATTTATCTTCAACTCGCAATCTGTGGATTCTATTCGATTAAATAGATTGAAAATGTACGATAAACATCACAGCATAGTTGAAAGATATACAGTTGAAGTCAGAAGTTTACATATACTTAGCTCGGAGTCATTAAAACTCGTTTTTCAACCACTCCACAAATTTCTTGTTAACAAACTATCGTTTTGGCAAGTTGGTTAGGACATCTACTTTGTGCATGACACAAGTAATTTTCCCAACAATTGTTTACAGACAGATTATTTCACTTATAATTCACTGTATCACAATTCCAGTGGGTCAGAAGTTTACATACACTAAGTTGACTGTGCCTTTAAACAGCTTGGAAAATTCCAGAAAATTATGCCATGGCTATAGAAGCTTCTGATAGGCTTATTGACATCATTTGAGTCATTTGGAAAATGATGTGGATATATTGAAGCAACATCTCTAGACATCAGTCAGGAAGTTAAAGCTTGGTCGCAGATGGGTCTTCCAAATGGACAATGACCCCAAGCATACATCCAAAGTTGTGTCAAAATGGCTTAAGGACAACAAGTCAAGGTATTGGAGTGGCCATCACAAAGCCCTGACCTCAATCCTATAGTGGGCAGAACTGAAAAAGCATGTGCGAGCAAGGAGGCCTACAAACCTGACTCAGTTACGCCAGCTCTGTCAGGAGGAATGGGCCAAAATTCACCCAACTTATTGTGGGAGCTTGTGGAAGTCTACCCGAAACGTTTGACCCAAGTTAAACAATTTAAAGGCAATGCTACCAAACACTAATTGAGTGCAAGTAAACTTCTGTCCCACTGGGAATGTGATGAAAGAAATAAAAGCTGAAATAAATCATTCTCTCTACTATTATTCTGACATTTCACATTCTTAAAATAAAGTGGTGATCCTAACTGACCTAAGACAGGGAATCTTTACTAGGATTAAATGTCAGGAAATGTGAAAAACTGAGTTTAAATGTATTTGGCTAAGGTGCATGTAAACTTCCGACTTCAACTGTACCTTTACACATTGTGCTTTCATATTTCCACATTTTTTAATTTAAATGTGTTTCTTGTTATTCCACATTAGAGAATACTGTAGAATGACAGGGTATGCTCCTAGACTTCCATTGATATAAAGTGCTATTCTGGAACTGATATACACTTGCACACACACTTTTGCTCACATTCCCCCGGAGGTCCTCATCAGCCCATCCTGAGCTGGGCTGTTAGAGACGTACACAGCTTTGATAGGCAGGCTAGACTCCCAGAGTCCGGTTCTCAGTGCAGTGTAGCACTCATCCTAATTGGGATGTACACACCGGCGGATCCCTCTCCTGCTGTTTCAGCCTGTTTCAAATGATGAACCGGGATGAGGAAACAGTCAGAAACTACAGCCTTCACTGCCTCTGAGTTTGACCTCGTTCTGTCTTCCTCACCTTTGTGCATATGGGTGTGTGTTTGTGTGTCTGTGTGTGTGCATGTGTGTGTGTGAGCAAGGAACTGCAGAATGTGTGTCAAGCCCTTCTCTCACCCCTCTAAAACGATTATGTGTCAGCAATCCCCAACATTTGGTTCCTGGTAAAGCTGCTGTGAACTCATCACATCCATCTGGGGAATTATGCTAACAGTAATGCAGGTCTCACCTGCCAACACAAAGTGCAGGCTGGGTGGGCCCTGGCAGTCCTGTGATAACTCAGCCCTGACCAGTTCAAAGCTGATTTGGCCAGGGGTTGATTGCCTGCAGCTAATCATTTTAGCAACACCCATTAGCAAGGGACAGGGAGGGAGACATTGTCCTTTCTTACTACTGCCCTTACTACGCTGAACTCACAATGAACTCTGCTGATGTTGTTTATTTATTTTTCTTCAGCTGAAGGTTTTCAAGGAATATGTTCTGTCTTCTTTGCCCTGCTGCATTGTCATTGAACATATGAAATACCCTTTCACATTCACATTCACATTGATTTTGAATATATTTTCAAGGTTTTGATATTTAAATTCGTAAAACTTGAGGTGATTTGTCACGGATCCCTCCGGAACTTTCATTACGCACACCTGGCCCCTATTCCCATTGATTAGTAATTGCATAAGTGTGCCCTTTGTTCACCATTGTCCTGTCGATTACTGTTACTATGTCTATTGGTCGTGGGAGTACCTGTGCTGTGTTGTTTTGGCTTTCGTGCCACTTGTTTTGTGCATATGATTACGGGTTTTGTTCTGTGTGGATTCATTGTGTGCATGTATGTTACGGGTCTCGCCCCGGTGGATTTATTTGAGGTACTCCTCACTCTTTTGCTTGGGTTTCAACCCTGTGTTTTATATATGTGTTTGTTTAGTCTTCGTCCCAGTGCCTTTTTATGGCACGCTGTAATTTGCGTCAATAAAAAACCCTATTACGCATTCCTGCGCCCGTCTCCCAATCTCTTCATACCAGCGTGACATGATTCCATGAAGTGAAATTCCTGAGCAGGCATACTACTGGACTTCTCTCCTCATTATAACAGGAAGTAATTGGTTGTTATTATAAAAGAGAATGCGTTCTCAATGGTTGTCACGCTCGTTGAAATGAGTAGACCAAGGCACAGCGTGAATAGAGTTCCACATATTTTTAATAAACTGAAACTCACCAAAACAATAAAGCATAAACGAAACATGAAGCTACTGGTGTGCACTCAGGCAACTCAATGTAGACAAGATCCCACGAATACCAATGGGGAAATGGCTACCTAAATATGATCCCCAATCAGAGACAACGATAAACAGCTGCCTCTGATTGGGAACCATATCAGGCCACCATAGAAATATAAAATATAAAAAACACCTAGATGACCACCCAAGTCACTATCACGCCCCAACCAACACAGAGAAAAAACAGCTTACTATGGTCAGGGCGTGACAATGGTTAAATAAAGTTTTTCCTCATTGCTGAATTGATCGGAACCTAGAATACCCAGAGATCTTGTCCAGATTCAGCTGAGCTTGTTTGGTTTGTTCTGACTTGGTTTTGACTGGATTATGACTGGGTTCTGCCTGGGTACTCATTGGGTTCTGTGCTGCTCACCGGTCATGTTGGAACTAAGGTGATGGTACAGTACTGTAGTCCTCTCCGATGAAGATGTCTCCCTCTTCTCTGGGTCCTTGTAAGCGGCTAGGAGTTTTGTCAGGAGCTCTGGGCCTTCTTATCCCAGTGGGGTTTTCTATGCATTGTAGTCCAACCTGTATGGGCTTTAGGCTCTGATGAGCCCTCAAATGGCACAGGTTTTAGGAGTAGACAGAGAGGGAAAATAGGATGGAGAGTGAGAAGACAGAGAGAAGAGACTACCTTAGTGTGTTGGTGAGAGGGTGGTCTGTTTGTGAGTCTAGTTGAGTGTTTTTTTTGCCTGAGGTTTCAAAGGGGATTATCCCATTGAAGGCCTCTTTTGTGCAAAATGGCTTTTTGTCTCAAGCTCGTACCAAAACGCTCCTCTTATTGCTGTCAATATTTCGTTCTCTCTCTATTGTACATCACCTGCTAGCGCATAGCAAGCTTGTTGTTTCTCTCCCATTGATCTTGTACATGACAATGCAAGCTTTTCAACCAGTGAATTAAGTTGACATAAATACTTGGTTTGTCACAGCAGGCTAGGCACTGAACACCCCCACAATGCTTATTTCGTTAAATGAGAATCAGTTATTCTGTAATGGAAATCATGTTGGCAACATCTTTAAAGAGTACATTCACTCAAACACGCTGTGAAACTCCATCTCAGTACCGCTGTGGCGAGGAGCTTTAATACTGGGGGAAAATGTGGTAGAACGCAACGTTTTGCCCAAAGCACAAACCGCCGACTGCACGCAGACTACAAAGGTCCCTTGAATTTTTTTAAATATATTTTTTTCCAAGTGGACCATTTAAAAAGCCCAAAACACAAGAGTATTGTGCTTTAATGTTTGAAGTGATGTGTCTCTCTTACGCTTCCCAACTAGCAGAGGTTCCGATTACTTAAGGCAATTTGTTTCAGGTATCTGGATCTTTCAACTGCAGTCGAGAGTATCCTGGGAACTATCAGGAAAAAAACAGTGTTCTAGCTTTTAAAAATGTTTGATGGATAACGCATAATGAGCGTGTAACTGATCACAAGGTAGACTGAGCGCTGTGACACTAAAGGATTTGCAGGGGAATACAATGCTAGCCAGGAGTGTGGTTAGCGAATAGCTAAAGAGGTTTACTGTCATGCATTGGTATTCACTTATTGCTCCTGCTGGGATCGCTACGTGCCTGAGAGAGACTGATATCCCATCCCAACACTTGAATGAGTACAATCTCAGCGCTGTCAGCATTATGCTATAAGCAAGAGTAAACTAGATCATCTATCTCTAAGAGGAGGCTCCTCTCACTGTCTCCACCTCTGGTTCTTCTGTTTACCTGCCCAGTATGCATAGTCCCAATTTGATGTGGGTGTTAGCTATGTGTACTGTGATTTCACCTTTAGGTCTCGTTTGTGGAATTGAGATATTTTTGGGGGTTTGATTCCCCTGTTCATCTCCACTCTATGTTCTAATGGGATCTGATTGAGGAGGAAGAGGAGGCCGCAGGTAAAAAAGCTATATTTAGGCCATGGAATCCACGAAGGAAGAAAGCCAGGGATGAGGAGGAGGGAGGAGAGGCAGGGAGATTCTGTAATGCAGACAACTTTAATGCAGACAACAGTAATGCAGCCAGTCCCTCCCAGACAGAGATAGTCATGCCCTGGTCTCTGTGTTACAGAGGACAGATGTCGAGTGATATTCATGGGACTAAATCACTAGGACCCCCACATGGAAAGGGGGCACAGTAAAAACAGACTGTGCCACGAGTCATGACGGAAAAAGATCACAGTGTGTCCTAGGAGCTGATCCAGAGCCTGCTCTGTCATTGAGGTAATTATGGCCATGGCTAAGGCATCTATAGGGAAACCTGATCCTAGAAGTGCGTGCTGTTGGAGCATCTTGTGATGTTCAACCTTTTTTGTGGTTCCTGAAACAACGTAGTTGGATTTACAACAACAGTGAGCCAAACAACAGTGAACCAAACAACAGTGAACCAAACAACAGTGAAACAAACAACAGTGATCCATACAACAGTGAACCAAACAACAGTGAACCAAACAACAGTGAAACAAACAACAGTGAAACAAACAACAGTGATCCATACAACAGTGAACCAAACAACAGTGAACCAAACAACAGTGAAACAAACAACAGTGATCCATACAACAGTGAACCAAACAACAGTGAAACAAACAACAGTGATCCATACAACAGTGAACCATACAACAGTTAACCAAACAACAGTGAAACAAACAACAGTGAAACAAACAACAGTGATCCATACAACAGTGAACCAAACAACAGTGAACCAAACAACAGTGATCCATACAACAGTGAACCATACAACAGTGAACCAAACAACAGTTAACCATACAACAGTGATCCATACAACAGTGAACCAAATAACAGTGAAACAAACAACAGTGATCCATACAACAGTGATCCATACAACAGTGAACCAAACAACAGTTAACCATACAACAGTGATCCATACAACAGTAAACCAAACAACAGTTAACCATACAACAGTGATCCATACAACAGTGAACCAAACAACAGTTAACCATACAACAGTGATCCATACCACAGTGAACCATACCACAGTGAACCATACCACAGTTATCCATACAACAGTGATCCATACAACAGTGAACCATACCACAGTGATCCATACCACAGTGATCCATACAACAGTGATCCATACAACAGTGATCCATACAACAGTGATCCATACAACAGTGAACCACATACTTTTTATTATGGCTTGAAGACAGAAAACAGTCACTTGAAGAAATATCATCAGACATACCCTTTACTGGAACCTTTTTGCAAAACAAAAAAATAAATGAACTATGAAAGCATAGACTCTCTCAGACGAAATCCCCTCGAATGCACTAAACTGGTGACCAACATAATTAGAGCAGTAAAAATACATGTTTTGTCATACCCCCAGTATACGGTCTGATATACCACGGCTGTCAGCCAATCAGCATTCAGGGCTCTAACCACCCAGTTGATAATCATTGTTTGAACATGCTAGCTATGTTTATACAGGTGTGGTATTACTCAAGTGCACTCACACTTCTTAGTCCTTACAATAACATGTCAATATCATTGCTGTGCACATTGAAACATGTTTGGCTGACTAAATATGCCAGGTTTGGAATGTAGGGTTGAATACAACAGACAAACGCAAACAAACTTTCGGTCAGAACTCTGAATGACCTCAGGTTTAGCATATCTGTCATTTACAATTTGCAGCTTTTAGATTGTCATGAGCTGTACTGACTAAATAGAGAGAACCCACTCTATGAAGTCATGGGCATGCTTTGAACTCAGACAGATGCACCCCCCCTCCCCTTCTACTCACCAACAGTTCATGCCTCATTGCTGTCTAGCACTAATGACACTGATTTCACGGAGTGTCACAGGCATGTCAGTAGCTGGGCTCTAAAGTAATGCCAGGGCCGGGGGCATGGTCACATCTCTCTCCTCTCCACCTGTCCTGTGAGCAGGTGTCACAATGTTGGATCCAGGTAAAAGGAGACATCCAGACAGGGAGGAGAGAACCATGACACACAGGTGACACGCCACATCTCTCACCATGAACTGAAATTGAAATAGTGTGAGCAGTGGCGTCTCCGTCGCCGTCATTCCTAACTCTGCCATGATTGATTCTGAATCCCTGAACCCTGCCCGCCGGACTCTCTCCTCAGCCTCCCAATCCAGCGCCCCTCACAATAACATCATCAGCAGTGACAGGAGAATAAATCTGGGAGCGTCGGCGAGCGCAGCCCTTCGAGAGTCTGTGGGATGCCGCTGACAGGTCTCAATAACTTCAACTCCAGATTATTATTTTTTGTTTCTTTTTTTAATCTCGGTGGGCAGACTCTGGAATCCAGCTGTCAGCAGAATGAGAGCATATTAGGAGGGCACCGCGTCCCGGCCCACTGTTCCCCCATCCATCTTCTCCCCATAATTATCCTCCTAGCCCATTCCTATTAACCTGCTCCCTTTGATCTCCATTCATGATGATATGCAAAACCATCTGAATGGAGACTAGCACAGCCCAGCATTCCACTCCCTCCCAATGAGTCTGATTTCCCCACTCCTCCTTTTACTCTTCCTCAGATGAAATACATTTCTAAGAATTCTGCGAGGATGAAAAAGAAGAACAGAGAAGGAGAAAGGGAGAAAGTCATATTTGAAGAGAAAGATGAAAATAGAACGTATTGGAGAATTTTACAAGGGCCCTTTCGGTATTAAAAAACAAGAGGGGGAAAAATGCCCATCTCAAAATACCAATTTCATTCAATCCCAGCTACATCTTCATTAGGTCTGGGAGCCTAAAAGCAAATATCAGGGTCGCACAATGCTGAAGGTCTGACACTGACCTTTCTTTGGTTTTAATCATTGCAACTCTTGACAGCTTAATAAGTTGAAGGTGCTGGATTGCAGCCTAACATAAAAAGGCCCACACCAGAGCCTTGGCCACTTATTATGGCCCCCATAAGTATTAGCACATCTGGTGCTGTGTCCTTGGGTGAGAGATATTTTCCATAACTTTCCTTAAGTTCAAACGGAGCCCTCCCCCTTTATTAAGAGCACGATAACACAGTGCATAGTGTGAGCCCGTCTGCAAGTTGTCAGACATTCAGTACTCCACTTCGCCTGCACTGACAACCACCACAGTACAATGCTCTTCAGGCATGGATCATGCAATATTTGACTAATAAAATATATCAATAATTTATAGGTGTACTTTCTAAATCATGCCATCGTATTTCATTTATCCCACTGAAGTACAGTACCAGTCAAAAGTGTGGACAAACCTACTCATTCAATGGTTTTTCTTTATTTTACTATTTTCTACATTGTAGAATAATAGTGAAGACATCGAAACTATGAAATAACACATATGGAATCATGTAATAACCAAAAAGTGTTAAACAAGAAAAGTAACAAGAAAATTTCCCAAGACATAGACATATCTGATATTGGCAGAAAGCTTACATTCTTGTTAATCTAACTGCACTGTCCAATTTACAGTAGCTATTACAGCGAAATAATACCATGCTATTGTTTGAGGAGAGTGCACAATTATGAATTTGAAAATGTATTAATATACCAATTAGGCACATTTGGGCGGTCTTGATACAACATTTTGAACAAATATGCAATTGAATTCATTGGATCAGTCAAAAACTTTGCACATACACTGCTGCCATCTAGCAGCCAAAATCTAAATTGTGCCTAGGCTGGAATAATACATTATAGCCTTTCTTTTACATTTCGAAGATGATGGTTCAAAATTTCACATTTCACAAACGTCAAAGTGTTTCCTTTCAAATGGTATCAAGAAAATGCATATCCAGGTCCTGAGCTGCAGGCAGTTAGATTTGGGTATGTCATTTTAGGCGAAAATTGAAAACAAATGTCTGATCCTTCAAGTGTGCCTTGTTAAAAGTTAATTTGTGGAATTTCTTTCCTTCTTAATGCCTTTGAGCCAATCAGTTGTGTTGTGACAAGGTAGTGGTGATATACAGAAGATAGCCCTATTTGGTAAAAGACCAAGTCCATATTACAGCTCAAATAAGAAAAGAGAAACGACAGTCCATCATTACTTTAAAACATGAAGGTCAGTCAATGAGGAAAATGTCAAGAACTTTGAAAGTTTCTTCAAGCGCAGTCGCAAAAACCATCAAGCGGTATGATGAAACTGGATCTCATGAGGACTGCCACAGGAAAGGAAGACCCAGAGATACCTCTGCTAGAGAGAATAAGTTCATTAGAGTTACCAGCGTCAGAAATTGCAGCCCAAATAAATGCTTCACAGAGTTCAAGTAACAGACACATCTCAACATCAACTGGTCAGAGGAGACTGTGTGAATCAGGTCTTCATGGTCGAATTGCTGCAAAGAAACCACTACTAAAGGACACCAATAATAAGAAGAGACTTTCTTGGGCCAAGAAACACGAGCAATGGACATTAGACATGTGGAAATCTGTCCTTTGGTTTTATCAGTCCAAATGTGATATTTTGGTTCCAACCGCTGTGTCTTTGTGAGACGCAGAGTAGGTGAGTGGATTATCTCCGCATTTATGGTTCCCACCGTGAAGAATGGAGGAGGAGGTGTGATGATGTGGATGTGCTTTGCTGGTGACACTGTCTGTGATTTATTTAGAATTCAAGGCACACTTAACCAGCATGGCTACCACAGCATTCTGCAGCGATACACCACCCCATCTGGTTTGTGCTTAGTGGGACTATCATTTGTTTTTAAACAGGACCATGACAAAACACCCCTCCAGGCTGTGTAAGGGCTATTTGACCAAGAGGGAGAGTGAATGAGTGCTGCATCAGATGACCTGGCCTCCACAATCACCCAACTTCTACCCAATTGAGATGGTTTGGGATGAGTTGGACCGCAGAGTGAAGGAAAAGCAACCAACAAGTGCTCTGCATATATGGGAACTCCTTCAAGACTGTTGGAAAAGCATTCCAGGTGAAGCAGGTTGAGAGAATGCCAAGAGTGTGCAAAGCTGTCATCAAGGCAAAGGGTGGCTACTTTGAAGAATCTGAAATATAAAATATATTTTGATTTGTTTAAAAAAATGTTGGTTACTACATTAATCCATATGTGTTATTTCATAGATTTGATGTCTTCACTATTATTCTACAATGTAGAAAATAGTAAAAATGAAGAAAATCCCTTGAATGAGAAAGTGTGTTCAAATGTCTGACTTGTATTGTATATTGTTATGTAGGATATATGCGGTCGATATTTTGTGCTTTATTGCTCCTATTCCTGGGTTGCATGTTTCGTCACAATATTGTTTTGAACGTTCATTTTGAACTGATCCCCGACTAAGCATTCTACTCAATGCATCGTCAATGAGCTCTGGTGAAGATTTCATCAAAGGTGCATTACAGTGGCTTGGAAATACAATGACATTCAAGAGGCAAATAACTATTAGGAAAACCTTTTGATATTGCCAGATTGACTTTAGATGCAGTTTAATGTTAGCTAAGATTGAGGGGAGCCCACCGGATTTTAGCTAGCTAACGTCAGCATTGATAGCTATTTTTGATTATTTTTGCTAGCTAATGACAACATTGCCATGTGTTTAAAGTAAATTTGACGACATGATAATGCTGGCATAATTATTTCCTACTCAGTATTTGACTACTTTAGGAATGTCATTAGATTTCCAGGCACTCTAGTGTAATTTAGACTAAACAGTAGTTAACCTCAGTCCAGAATGACTAGGTTATTCACAACGGCACCACTACGGCGCCGCAGGTAGAGAGCGGCTGGAGAACGTTTATAACAATGGCATGATGCGACAGTGACATGTACGATGCACCTAAGGTATATAATTCTATATGCGTTAAAGTCGAGTTTTATGGAGGCGTTATAGCTTTTCCCATCTTCCCCTCCCAGGTCCACTCGGGTACACATGAATGCTTTAGGTTAAAGCAGTGCATTGCTGCTCCATTAACTTCACACACTTATCCTCTGTCATGAAGGCTTCCCTGTTTACTTCGGCAATGAGGATTTAGTCAACCCCTTCGATGGAAAGACTCGGGCTGCGTCCCAAATGGCACACTATTCTCTCTATATATAGTGATCTACTTTTGACTTTCGACCAGAGCTCTGTTGGGTCCTGCTCCAAAGTAGTGCGCAATAAAGGTAATAGGATGCCATTTGGGACACACATATGAGAGGAGAGAATGAACTGTCACACACAGTATGTCACATCAAATTAGCCTAGGTAACCTTGAGCAGATATGATGGGAAACTCAATAGCATCCTTGATAATACAGTGACGTAATACAATGACATGGAGATGTAAACATTCTTGCTTGTATCCGATAGCTACCATGTGAATTGCCACTATACAACATACTGTATGTCTAACGTAACATATGTATTGAGCAACTAGAAATTGTATAAATACTGTATGCCTACATGTTGTGTCGATGTTCTCATTTTGAACATATTGATTTATTTTGACACCTGAGCCAGAGTTGAGTAAAACAGGCTCCAACACACGGAAGGATCTCACCCTCACTCGGCGTTTACTCTCCGTTCGCGTCCCAAATGGTAACCTATTACCTACATAGTGCACTACTTTTAGCATATGTCGGGAATAGGTTGCCCTTTGGTACGCACGCTTGCAGGAGAGCAACACCTTGGCAGACCATCCCAGAACAGATAGACAACAGGGAAGGAGAGAGACAACATTAGGAAACATTAGTAGTGGGATCATCTCCCCTCGTATCCTCCTCTGGGTAAATGTGCAGTTTTGTCAAAACACAATGCCACAGTCATGTTTTGAGGGAGTGTACTGACATGCTGACTGCAGGAATGTCCACGAGAGCTGTTACCAGAGAAATTAATGTTCATTTCTCTACCATAAGCCGCCTCCAACGTTGTTTAGAGAATTTGGTAGTACGTCCAACTGGCCTCACAACCGCAGACCACTTCTAACCACACCAGGCCAGGACCTCCACATCCGGCTTCTTCACCTGCGGGACAGCATATGCCACCCGGACAGCAGATGAAACTGTGTATTTGCACAAGCGAAGAATTTCTGCACACACTGTCAGAAACCGTCTCAGGGAAGCTCATCTACGTGCTCACCGTCCTCACCAGCATCTTGACCTGACTGCAGTTCGGTAATGTAAATTACTTCAGTGGGCATTGTACCGGGTAGATGGCAAACAGCGTGTATGGAGTCAAGTTAGTGAGTGGTTTGCTGATGTCAATGTTGTGAACAGAGTACTCCATGGTGCCGGTGGGGTTATGGTATAGGCAGGCATAAGCTACGGACAACGAACACAATTGCATTTTATCGATGGCTATTTGAATGCACAGAGATACATTGACAAGATCCTGAGGCCCATTGTCATGCCATTCATCTGTCGCCATCACCTCATGTTTCAGCAATGCACAGCCTCATGTCGCAAGGATCTGTACACATTTCCAGGAAGTTCTTCAATGGCCTGCATACTCTCCAGACATGTCGCCCGTTGACCATGTTTGGAATTCTCTGGATCGACGTGTATGACAGCGTGTTCCAGTTCCCACCAAAATCCAGCAACTTCACACAGCCATTGAAGAGGAGTGTGACCACATTCCACAGGCCACAATACACAGCCTGAACAACTCGATGTGAATGAGATGTGTCGAGCTGCATGAGGCAAATGGCGGTCACACCAGAAACTGACTGGTTTTCTGATCCATGCCCCTGCCCTTTCCCAGTCATTTGAAATCCATAGAATGATTTATTTAAATTGACTGATTTCCAGATATCAACTGTAACTCAGTAAAATCTTTGAAATGGTTGCATGTTGTGTTTATATTTTTGTTCAGTGTAGATACCTAAGTGCAATACATTTCGACAGTGACAGTGGTTCTGTGTGCTGCTGATGTACAAATGGTGCATCTAGTGTACAGCCAAACAGGTGAACAACATTTTGTCAT
Source organism: Salvelinus namaycush (assembly GCF_016432855.1). NCBI lineage: Eukaryota > Metazoa > Chordata > Actinopteri > Salmoniformes > Salmonidae > Salvelinus > Salvelinus namaycush. Next base: position 10,831,946 of record NC_052307.1, read on the forward strand.
TTCCATTGTTATTCAGTTGATTGTCAGGAGTGTTTGTACACCTCTTCTGTCATTATTATGTCAGTCCACATCTCTATCCTGCACTCAGCTCTTCTTCAGTATACTGGCTTCATACACACTACCCTAGTGTTATAATACAGTATACTGGCTTCATACACACTACCCTAGTGTTATAATACAGTATACTGGCTTCATACACACTACCCTAGTGTTATAATACAGTATACTGGCTTCATACACACTACCCTAGTGTTATAATACAGTATACTGGCTTCATACTCACTACCCTAGTGTTATAATACAGTATACTGGCTTCATACACACTACCCTAGTGTTATAATACAGTACACTGGCTTCATACACACTACCCTAGTGTTATAATACAGTATACTGGCTTCATACACACTACCCTAGTGTTATAATACAGTACACTGGCTTCATACACACTACCCTAGTGACATAATACAGTATACTGGCTTCATACACACTACCCTAGTGGCATAATACAGTATACTGGCTTCATACACACTACCCTAGTGGCATAATACAGTATACTGGCTTCATACACACTACCCTAGTGACATAATACAGTATACTGGCTTCATACACACTACCCTAGTGGCATAATACAGTATACTGGCTTCATACACACTACCCTAGTGTTATAATACAGTATACTGGCTTCATACACACTACCCTAGTGTTATAATACAGTATACTGGCTTCATACACACTACCCTAGTGACATAATGCAGTATACTGGCTTCATACACAGTACCCTAGTGTTATAATACAGTATACTGGCTTCATACACACTACCCTAGTGTTATAATACAGTACACTGGCTTCATACACACTACCCTAGTGACATAATACAGTATACTGGCTTCATACTCACTACCCTAGTGGCATACTACAGTATACTGGCTTCATACACACTACCCTAGTGTTATAATACAGTATACTGGCTCCATACACACTACCCTAGTGGCATAATACAGTATACTGGCTCCATACTCACTACCCTAGTGTTATACTACAGTATACTGGCTTCATACACACTACCCTAGTGGCATAATACAGTATACTGGCTTCATACACACTACCCTAGTGGCATAATACAGTATACTGGCTTCATACACACTACCCTAGTGTTATAATACAGTATACTGGCTCCATACTCACTACCCTAGTGTTATAATACAGTATACTGGCTTCATACACACTACCCTAGTGTTATAATACAGTATACTGGCTCAATACTCACTACCCTAGTGTTATAATACAGTATACTGGCTTCATACACACTACCCTAGTGACAAAATACAGTATACTGGCTTCATACTCACTACCCTAGTGGCATAATACAGTATACTGGCTTCATACACACTACCCTAGTGTTATAATACAGTATAATGGCTCCATACACACTACCCTAGTGTTATAATACAGTATAATGGCTCCATACACACTACCCTAGTGTTATAATACAGTATAATGGCTCCATACACACTACCCTAGTGGCATAATACAGTATAATGGCTCCATACACACTACCCTAGTGTTATAATACAGTATACTGGCTCCATACTCACGACCCTAGTGGCATAATACAGTATACTGGCTTCAAACTCATTACCCTAGTGTTATAATACAGTATACTGGCTTCATACACACTACCCTAGTGGCATAATACAGTATACTGGCTCCATACTCAATACCCTAGTGTTATAATACAGTATACTGGCTCCATACACACTACCCTAGTGTTATAATACAGTATACTGGCTCCATACACACTACCCTAGTGTTATAATACAGTATGCTGGCTTCATACACACTACCCTAGTGTTATAATACATTATACTGGCTCCATACTCACTACGCTAGTGTTATAATAAAGTATGCTGGCTCCATACTCACTACCCTAGTGCCATAATACAGTAAACTGGCTCCATACTCACGACCCTAGTGGCATAATACAGTATACTGGCTCCATGCTCAATACCCTAGTGCCATAATACAGTAAACTGGCTCCATACTCACGACCCTAGTGGCATAATACAGTATACTGGCTTCATACTCACTACCCTAGTGCCATAATACAGTAAACTGGCTCCATACTCACGACCCTAGTGGCATAATACAGTACAGTAATCCCTCGTTTATCGCGGGGGTTACGTTCCGAAAATGACCCGCGATAAGTGAAATCCGCGAAATAGAAAACTTTTTTTTTTTTTTACAATTAGCAACTATTACATGTATACAAATACAGTGACTCACGTGTAGGCCGTTTCACTGCTCTTCAGACTGGGCCGCTGCATCCTGACTGCGCTCTGCAGTGTTCTCTTCTTCTGAAGCCCGCGGTTCTTTATGTAACGAACGGAAGATTCATTGATTCCGTAATGGCGAGCAACGGCTGCATAGCTTTTACCTTCCCTTAGCATGTCCAGAAGTTTAACTTTATCTGAGATAGGTAGCATCTTCCGCCGTTTGGGCCCATCCGCAGGTGCTTTTGTCGGTCCAGGCCGTTTCGTCGACATTATGGGTTTAGGAGATGTTCGAAATTACAAGATAATTTGGCCAACTTAATGTAAATTTGCCAAGCTGTTTTATGTACGTACACATAACTGCACGAGACGACAAAATGATAGCACAATTCGTAGCATGTTTTGATACAAGAAGCGGGAGTGAGTTTTTAGCGAATCAGAATGCAGAGCACAATGCACCAAAAAAAAAAAAAAAAATGCATTATGAAAATCCGCGAAATAGCGAATCCGCGATAAGTGAACCGCGAAGTGGCGAGGGATCACTGTATACTGGCTCCATACTCACTACCCTAGTGCCATAATACAGTAAACTGGCTCCATACTCACGACCCTAGTGGCATAATACAGTATACTGGCTCCATACTCACTACCCTAGTGCCATAATACAGTAAACTGGCTCCATACTCACGACCCTAGTGGCATAATACAGTATACTGGCTTCATACTCACTTCATGAGTGTTATAATACAGTATACTGGCTTCATACACACTACCCTAGTGACATAATACAGTATACTGGCTTCATACACACTACCCTAGTGGCATAATACAGTATACTGGCTTCATACACACTACCCTAGTGTTATAATACAGTATACTGGCTTCATACACACTACCCTAGTGTTATAATACAGTATACTGGCTTCATACACACTACCCTAGTGACATAATGCAGTATACTGGCTTCATACACACTACCCTAGTGTTATAATACAGTATACTGGCTTCATACACACTACCCTAGTGTTATAATACAGTACACTGGCTTCATACACACTACCCTAGTGACATAATACAGTATACTGGCTTCATACTCACTACCCTAGTGGCATACTACAGTATACTGGCTTCATACACACTACCCTAGTGTTATAATACAGTATACTGGCTCCATACACACTACCCTAGTGGCATAATACAGTATACTGGCTCCATACTCACTACCCTAGTGTTATACTACAGTATACTGGCTTCATACACACTACCCTAGTGGCATAATACAGTATACTGGCTTCATACACACTACCCTAGTGGCATAATACAGTATACTGGCTTCATACACACTACCCTAGTGTTATAATACAGTATACTGGCTCCATACTCACTAACCTAGTGTTATAATACAGTATACTGGCTTCATACACACTACCCTAGTGTTATAATACAGTATACTGGCTCAATACTCACTACCCTAGTGTTATAATACAGTATACTGGCTTCATACACACTACCCTAGTGACAAAATACAGTATACTGGCTTCATACTCACTACCCTAGTGGCATAATACAGTATACTGGCTTCATACACACTACCCTAGTGTTATAATACAGTATAATGGCTCCATACACACTACCCTAGTGTTATAATACAGTATAATGGCTCCATACACACTACCCTAGTGTTATAATACAGTATAATGGCTCCATACACACTACCCTAGTGGCATAATACAGTATAATGGCTCCATACACACTACCCTAGTGTTATAATACAGTATACTGGCTCCATACTCACGACCCTAGTGGCATAATACAGTATACTGGCTTCAAACTCATTACCCTAGTGTTATAATACAGTATACTGGCTTCATACACACTACCCTAGTGGCATAATACAGTATACTGGCTCCATACTCAATACCCTAGTGTTATAATACAGTATACTGGCTCCATACACACTACCCTAGTGTTATAATACAGTATACTGGCTCCATACACACTACCCTAGTGTTATAATACAGTATGCTGGCTTCATACACACTACCCTAGTGTTATAATACATTATACTGGCTCCATACTCACTACCCTAGTGTTATAATAAAGTATGCTGGCTCCATACTCACTACCCTAGTGCCATAATACAGTAAACTGGCTCCATACTCACGACCCTAGTGGCATAATACAGTATACTGGCTCCATGCTCAATACCCTAGTGCCATAATACAGTAAACTGGCTCCATACTCACGACCCTAGTGGCATAATACAGTATACTGGCTTCATACTCACTACCCTAGTGCCATAATACAGTAAACTGGCTCCATACTCACGACCCTAGTGGCATAATACAGTATACTGGCTCCATACTCACTACCCTAGTGCCATAATACAGTAAACTGGCTCCATACTCACGACCCTAGTGGCATAATACAGTATACTGGCTCCATACTCACTACCCTAGTGCCATAATACAGTAAACTGGCTCCATACTCACGACCCTAGTGGCATAATACAGTATACTGGCTTCATACTCACTTCATGAGTGTTATAATACAGTATACTGGCTTCATACACAGTACCCTAGTGTTATAATACAGTATACTGGCTGCATACTCACTACCCTAGTGGCATAATACAGTATACTGGCTTCATACACAGTACCCTAGTGTTATAATACAGTATACTGGCTGCATACTCACTACCCTAGTGGCATAATACAGTATACTGGCTTCATACACACTACCCTAGTGTAATAATACAGTATACTGGCTCCATACACACTACCCTAGTGTTATAATACAGTATACTGGCTTCATACACACTACCCTAGTGTTATAATACAGTATACTGGCTTCATACACACTACCCTAGTGACATAATACAGTATACTGGCTTCATACACACTACCCTAGTGTTATAATACAGTATACTGGCTTCATACACACTACCCTAGTGTTATAATACAGTATACTGGCTCCATACACACTACCCTAGTGTTATAATACAGTATACTGGCTTCATACACACTACCCTAGTGGCATAATACAGTATACTGGCTCCATACTCACTACCCTAGTGTTATAATACAGTATACTGGCTCCATAAACACTACCCTAGTGTTATAATACAGTATAATGGCTCCATACACACTACCCTAGTGTTATAATGCAGTATACTGGCTCCATACACACTACCCTAGTGTTATAATACAGTATACTGGCTCCATACTCACTACCCTAGTGTTATAATACAGTATACTGGCTACATACACACTACCCTAGTGTTATAATACAGTATACTGGCTTCATACAAACTACCCTAGTGTTATAATACAGTATACTGGCTTCATACACACTACCCTAGTGGCATAATACAGTATACTGGCTTCATACACACTACCCTAGTGTTATAATACAGTATACTGGCTTCATACACACTACCCTAGTGGCATAATACAGTATACTGGCTCCATACTCACTACCCTCGTGTTATAATACAGTATACTGGCTCCATACACACTACCCTAGTGTTATAAAACAGTATACTGGCTCCATACTCACTACCCTAGTGGCATAATACAGTATACTGGCTCCATACACACTACCCTAGTGGCATAATACAGTATACTGGCTCCATACTCACTACCCTAGTGGCATAATACAGTATACTGGCTTCATACACACTACCCTAGTGGCATAATACAGTATACTGGCTTCACACACACTACCCTAGTGGCATAATACAGTATACTGGCTCCATACTCACTACCCTCGTGTTATAATACAGTATACTGGCTTCATACACACTACCCTAGTGGCATAATACAGTATACTGGCTCCATACACACTACCCTAGTGGCATAATACAGTATACTGGCTCCATACTCACTACCCTAGTGGCATAATACAGTATACTGGCTTCATACACACTACCCTAGTGGCATAATACAGTATACTGGCTCCATACTCACTACCCTAGTGGCATAATACAGTATACTGGCTTCATACACACTACCCTAGTGGCATAATACAGTATACTGGCTCCATACACACTACCCTAGTGTTATAATACAGTATACTGGCTTCATACACACTACCCTAGTGGCATAATACAGTATACTGGCTTCATACACACTACCCTAGTGGCATAATACAGTATACTGGCTTCATACACACTACCCTAGTGGCATAATACAGTATACTGGCTTCATACACACTACCCTAGTGGCATAATACAGTATACTGGCTTCATAAACACTACCCTAGTGGCATAATACAGTATACTGGCTTCATACACACTACCCTAGTGTTATAATACAGTACACTGGCTTCATACACACTACCCTAGTGTTATAATACAGTATACTGGCTTCATACACACTACCCTAGTGTTATAATACAGTACACTGGCTTCATACACACTACCCTAGTGACATAATACAGTATACTGGCTTCATACACACTACCCTAGTGGCATAATACAGTATACTGGCTTCATACACACTACCCTAGTGGCATAATACAGTATACTGGCTTCATACACACTACCCTAGTGACATAATACAGTATACTGGCTTCATACACACTACCCTAGTGGCATAATACAGTATACTGGCTTCATACACACTACCCTAGTGTTATAATACAGTATACTGGCTTCATACACACTACCCTAGTGTTATAATACAGTATACTGGCTTCATACACACTACCCTAGTGACATAATGCAGTATACTGGCTTCATACACACTACCCTAGTGTTATAATACAGTATACTGGCTTCATACACACTACCCTAGTGTTATAATACAGTACACTGGCTTCATACACACTACCCTAGTGACATAATACAGTATACTGGCTTCATACTCACTACCCTAGTGGCATAATACAGTATACTGGCTTCATACACACTACCCTAGTGTTATAATACAGTATACTGGCTCCATACACACTACCCTAGTGGCATAATACAGTATACTGGCTCCATACTCACTACCCTAGTGTTATACTACAGTATACTGGCTTCATACACACTACCCTAGTGGCATAATACAGTACACTGGCTTCATACACACTACCCTAGTGGCATAATACAGTATACTGGCTTCATACACACTACCCTAGTGTTATAATACAGTATACTGGCTCCATACTCACTACCCTAGTGTTATAATACAGTATACTGGCTTCATACACACTACCCTAGTGTTATAATACAGTATACTGGCTCAATACTCACTACCCTAGTGTTATAATACAGTATACTGGCTTCATACACACTACCCTAGTGACAAAATACAGTATACTGGCTTCATACTCACTACCCTAGTGGCATAATACAGTATACTGGCTTCATACACACTACCCTAGTGTTATAATACAGTATAATGGCTCCATACACACTACCCTAGTGTTATAATACAGTATAATGGCTCCATACACACTACCCTAGTGTTATAATACAGTATAATGGCTCCATACACACTACCCTAGTGGCATAATACAGTATAATGGCTCCATACACACTACCCTAGTGTTATAATACAGTATACTGGCTCCATACTCACGACCCTAGTGGCATAATACAGTATACTGGCTTCAAACTCATTACCCTAGTGTTATAATACAGTATACTGGCTTCATACACACTACCCTAGTGGCATAATACAGTATACTGGCTCCATACTCAATACCCTAGTGTTATAATACAGTATACTGGCTCCATACACACTACCCTAGTGTTATAATACAGTATACTGGCTCCATACACACTACCCTAGTGTTATAATACAGTATGCTGGCTTCATACACACTACCCTAGTGTTATAATACATTATACTGGCTCCATACTCACTACCCTAGTGTTATAATAAAGTATGCTGGCTCCATACTCACTACCCTAGTGCCATAATACAGTAAACTGGCTCCATACTCACGACCCTAGTGGCATAATACAGTATACTGGCTCCATGCTCAATACCCTAGTGCCATAATACAGTAAACTGGCTCCATACTCACGACCCTAGTGGAATAATACAGTATACTGGCTTCATACTCACTACCCTAGTGCCAAATACAGTAAACTGGCTCCATACTCACGACCCTAGTGGCATAATACAGTATACTGGCTCCATACTCACTACCCTAGTGCCATAATACAGTAAACTGGCTCCATACTCACGACCCTAGTGGCATAATACAGTATACTGGCTCCATACTCACTACCCTAGTGCCATAATACAGTAAACTGGCTCCATACTCACGACCCTAGTGGCATAATACAGTATACTGGCTTCATACTCACTTCATGAGTGTTATAATACAGTATACTGGCTTCATACACAGTACCCTAGTGTTATAATACAGTATACTGAATGCATACTCACTACCCTAGTGGCATAATACAGTATACTGGCTTCATACACAGTACCCTAGTGTTATAATACAGTATACTGGCTGCATACTCACTACCCTAGTGGCATAATACAGTATACTGGCTTCATACACACTCCCTAGTTAAAGCGGAGAATGAACAACCTTCGAATTACTAAACACTAGGGTAGTGTGTATGAAGCCAGTATACTGTATTATAACACTAGGGTAGTGTGTATGAAGCCAGTATACTGTATTATGTCACTAGGGTAGTGTGTATGAAGCCAGTATACTGTATTATAACACTAGGGTAGTGTGTATGGAGCCAGTATACTGTATTATTACACTAGGGTAGTGTGTATGAAGCCAGTATACTGTATTATGCCACTAGGGTAGTGAGTATGCAGCCAGTATACTGTATTATAACACTAGGGTACTGTGTATGAAGCCAGTATACTGTATTATGCCACTAGGGTAGTGAGTATGGAGCCAGTATACTGTATTAGAAACACTAGGGTAGTGTATGAAGCCAGTATACTGTATTATAACACTCATGAAGTGAGTTGAAGCCAGTATACTGTATTATGCCACTAGGGTCGTGAGTATGGAGCCAGTTACTGTATTATGGCACTAGGGTAGTGAGTATGGAGCCAGTATACTGTATTATGCCACAGGGTCGTGAGTATGGAGCCAGTTTACTGTATTATGGCACTAGGGTAGTGAGTATGGAGCCAGTATACTGTATTATGCCACTAGGGTCGTGAGTATGGAGCCAGTTTACTGTATTATGGCACTAGGGTAGTGAGTATGAAGCCAGTATACTGTATTATTCCACTAGGGTCATGAGTATGGAGCCAGTATACTGTATTATAACACGAGGGTAGTGAGTATGGAGCCAGTATACTGTATTATGCCACTAGGGTAGTGTGTGTGAAGCCAGTATACTGTATTATGCACTGGTGTGTGTTATGAGCCAGTATACTGTTTATGCACTAGGGTAGTGAGTATGGAGCCAGTATACTGTATTATGCCACATAGGGTAGTGGTATGGAGCCAGTATACTGTATTATTCACTAGGGTAGTGAGTATGGAGCCAGTATACTGTTTTATAACACTAGGGTAGTGTGTATGGAGCAGTATACTGTATTATAACACGAGGGTATTGAGTATGGAGCCAGTATACTGTATTATGCCACTAGGGTAGTGTGTATGAACAGTATACTGTATTATAACACTAGGGTAGTGTTGTATGAAGCCAGTATACTGTATTATGCCACTAGGGTAGTGTGTATGAAGCCAGTATACTGTATTATAACACTAGGGTAGTTTGTATGAAGCCAGTATACGTATTATAACATAGGGTAGTGTGTATGTAGCCAGTATACTGTATTATAACACTAGGGTAGTGAGTATGGAGCCAGTATACTGTATTATAACACTAGGGTAGTGTGTATGGGCCAGTATACTGATTATAACACTAGGGTAGTGTGTATGGAGCCAGTATACTGTATTATGCCACTAGGGTAGTGTGTATGAAGCCAGTATACTGTATTATAACACTAGGGTAGTGAGTATGGAGCCAGTATACTGTATTATGCCACTAGGGTAGTGTGTATGAAGCCAGTATACTGTATTATAACACTAGGGTAGTGTGTATGAAGCCGTATACTGTATTATAACGACTAGGTAGTGTGTATGAAGCCAGTATACTGTATTAAACACTGGGTAGTGGTGATGAAGCCAGTTACTGTATTATGTCACTAGGGTAGTGGTATGAAGCAGTATACTGTATTATAACACTAGGGTAGTGTGTATGGAGCCAGTATACTGTATTATTAC